>NC_053418.1:16222500-16417500 GCF_016859285.1 Xiphias gladius | reverse complement strand
GCAAGTGGAAAACTCCTTTGTGTGTATGCGTGCATGATTGCATGCATATGCATGTTCGTCTTGGCACAGAAGGGCTGTGTGTCTGGGCTCTGGGCAGTGTGTAAATCCCAGCGTTTAGGTGGAAGACAGAATCACCGTCTGATTCCCCAGCTGTTCTCACAGCCGTTTCTCGGCCTCGACAGCCTGATCACTCACAAAGAAGTGTTTACTGTACACAAACAAAGGCACACACACACACACACACACAGACTTTCAGACATGCAGACAAATACACAGGGAGAGCTTACTGACAATGAATAGAAGTTTTTCTTTGCAGCCAAGTGACCAGTGAGTGAAATGCCAGCTCCCAGATGCAGCCTCTCATCACAGAGAGGATCTCATTGGGAGATGGAGAGAAACTGCACACCAGCAGCTTGAAGCTAGATGACTGTTCCATGTGTTCATGTCTCAGTGGCGATCGATAAAGCCTGACCATCACAGCCTGGGACCCATCCTGTGTTATTGTGAGTGTGCTTGCAAAGGTTAGACAGAGAAAGAAGGACAGAGCCAGAGAATTGCCTGTATATATTTATCAGTCCCAATGAAGTATTGCTTTTCCTCTACACTACTAGCAGTATGCACTACATAATGTTTTATATCATTTATGTGGTCCCGTATAATGTCGTACTGCTCGTAGTTACATAAAAACAGTCCTCCTCTCTCTCTGGGAAAAACATTTTTTCTATACACACATTTTGACAAGCAGTGACAGTATTTATTTTCACTTCTGGTACAGTGCATCTCTTTCTCTCTCTTCCTCCAAAGGGGACTCAGCTGTGGGCTCATGATCATGGGACTATGTTTCCGTGACAACCAGACATCATCACTGAACGCTGACACTAAAATAACAGACTGAATAATTTAGACAGATCCATTTTTAAACAGCATGTCGATTCACATCACTGGCCATAGACACCTTGCTTGGCACCCTGCAGACAGGCCCACCCAGGATGGGTGAAGGGTGGGGCGCAATGTCCAAAAATCATTCAACAACTGCGTGGCTGTTAAAGCTAGAGGCATCTTGAAAAAGAATGTGAAAATGAGGGTAGTTGTATAATATAAGACAGTGT
Organism: Xiphias gladius; assembly: GCF_016859285.1. Lineage (NCBI taxonomy): Eukaryota > Metazoa > Chordata > Actinopteri > Istiophoriformes > Xiphiidae > Xiphias > Xiphias gladius. The sequence continues at coordinate 16,416,391 of NC_053418.1, read as the reverse complement.
TGTCTCTTGAGATTAAATAAAACATCAGGAAATGACATCTATACCAATATCTGTGGGATGCCAAGTCATACAATTTGATTTTAGATCTTGTTTATCTGCCACAGTATTAAACTGAAAATGCTCATACTGTGTATATGTCAAGCAAGATGTAAGCAGCCCACTTTAATGGAAGTAGCACAGGGCTCCATGATCAGAGCTCAAAAGAGGTCACCCATCAGGGATCATCTTCATGTCTAATTTTCTCATTTAACTCAGTTTTTAAAAAACAAAGACCACAGAAATTAGTATTGATGACTGACCAATTATCAGCATGAAGCGTTGGTGTGATATGATAATAAGTACGTCTAATTAATTGAGACACATTTGTAACGCTGTTATATCAGAAGTAAAATATGGGCCAAATCAGAGTTTAGCAACTGGGGTTAGCAAATAAGCTAAAGGAAGTCCTATTTCATGTATTTGTTTTTTTTAAATGTGCATATTTTTGATTTTATTTTTTTTTGAGTTTCATATCACATATTATTACTTATTATCATTTATTCCAGCAGAAATTATGTAAGCTAACTCTAACAGCACACACTCGATCTTTTCTTCTCCCTCAGATCTCTTCCAGATTTTAGGAGGATCTTTTCTATGTTTGATGATAAGCTCATGGAAAACATAAGCTTGGGTCTGCGATTCATATATCTGCACAAATCAAAGAAAGACAGAAAGCAAAAACAGACACACACATGTTCACATGTCACACAACGATCTAACTGATGACTTATTCAGATGGAACCTTGGGCTGTGAACCAAATATTTGCACACATGATTTATCCTGCTTTCCTCAAGGCCCGAGTGTTGAGAAATATTCAGACACCATTGTGTCTGCACGTGTTTGTGCGGGTGGCTGTAGAGCTGCAGAGTGTGTGTGAGTGTGTGGTTGAGTGTGTGTGTGTGTGCTCTCCTGTTATTTTACAGGCTTGTATTCACACCCACTCACACGCCCAATCACCAGAGGGCTAAACTGAATAACGGAGCAGGGGAGGTAAAGGGCCTCGCAGGTGTCTCTTCTAGTCTGTGTCTCTTTGTTTCTATCTCACTCACATTTTGTGTCACATTATCTTACCAAGTTGTTGCTATTTTTCAGAATCATAACAGCTAAAATACAAAACAGCAAAATTAGTCATGCCTTGAGAACAACAGCCTTCAAAATCTTACTTTAAAGCCAGGTATGTGGGTTTAAAGAGTGGGACCTATACTCAGGGAATTTTTAAAAAGTGGTATGAGGAAGTATTGTCAGAAAAATGCTGTTTATTTTCTCATATACATTATATCTTTAGAAAAAAAATGCAGTAAGTCTTAGTCTGTGTCGACTTTAAAGTCTTGGATCCTACTCTTTCTAAACCATAAAAACAAGCAAAAATGAAATGCTAATTAGTTATATTTCCTCAGCATTCAACACAATACGCCTCCTGAGGAGAGTAGCTACCAGAATCAACACACCCATCCCTAAAGACAATGCAAAGAGTCTTTATGCAACATCATATTAATAAATGTCTATTACCATTTATCACATCAATGAAATATCAATTATAACCTTTGTGTTTCTGAGAGAATTTTATGGAAATTTCTCGTTTCAATTCTACATTTCTAATTCAGTGGATAATCATAATTTACATAAAAATACCTTCCAGCTCTCTTTCTATCTTTTTTTTTTCTTCTGAGACGATACTTTGAATTTGACCTTACTGCTTGTGCTGGGGTTTTGGGAAAGGAATCCTCTCGATGCACCCTGTCATCCCTTCACACACACAGACACACACACACACACACACACACACACACACACACACACACACACACACCCCACCTCTCACCCCACCAACCTTCAGGCGTTGCACCTGGGTACAGCTCTTAGAAATGCACACACATACAGATATACACACTTACACAAATGTGTGCATAGACACATTCCCCCGCACACATATACATATGCACAAAGCATGTGGACAAAAACACACAAATGCATACTCACATAGATGCACACACTGTTTGTTTCCAGTATCCAACAGCCAATCAGACTGACTTTCAAACCCAGTGTTTGGGCGGGATGTAGCTCCTAACAGCCGTCATCAGGAGGTCTCCCATTAGGTCTTATAACAGCTAAACACCATGACCACCTGGGAAATAGCACACACACACACACACACACACACACACACACATAAACACAGTGTTAAAACCAGTGAGAGACACACAGCGGGATTGATCTTCCTCAGTGGTATTGATCAGCCTACCCCCAACTCAGACCAGAAGATACCAGCTGAGTCAAGCCATTTACTTCCTAAAGTGCTCCGTCTGCTGCATGGAAGATGAAAATAATGACGCTCCGAGCATCTTCTCTCAGAGCAATTCTGCTGGCTGCAAAAGGGCAGGAAGTCCACAGGGAAACAGTTACTTCAGATGAAGGTCGCTCCAAGCCATTTGTTTTCACCCCGGCTCTGGTCCTGCTGAATATGTGTGTGTCTCATGTGGTTGGTATTTGGCTGTATATGTGATATGTGATCAGCTAGTCTGTCAGACAGAACGCAGATAACTTTGTGTCTTGTGCGTTTGTCTTTCTCTCATTTTGATTTTGGCATGCACACACTAACACACAAAGACACACACTCAAATCCATCGCTGGGAGTAACATCAAGGGAATTCTATTTTTTTTATAGTTTTTAAAGTATTTTAGTTTCATAAGCCAGTACAGTTATTTTACAACTACACTTTACAGTATTGTATTTACAAAAACATGAATACTTTTCTTTTTGCAAAACTACAAACTGAAGACTCAGTATATTAATATCACAATGTAAGATTAAGTAAGCTTAGAAAAGATTAATAAACTGCTGCTTTTCATTTGGGACTTCCAGATTTTTCTTCTCGTTATAATTATTCTGTCTGGTACTGATACAAAAATACACAATTATCCCTCTGAAACATTTTGTTCTATTTAAAATCTGATTTGATCCAAAAATGTATAATACTGACGCTAAAGTAGGACAAATGAAAAGACTTGATTGTCTTATAGGGGAAATTATGAAGAATCAAACCCAGTTGTATTCCTGCTCTAAAACAGAATTACTATTGTTAGTATTTTTTCATGAAAACACTGCATCACTGCCAAAAAATTATATCACTGGTGGAGTAAAAAGCAGCTGTGTGAGCTAGGATGAGGAGTGCCAGTTTTCTGATTTCAGGTATGTGGGGCAATTTTAAGACTTTTGTGTTTAACTGTTTTGACATTTAAAAAAAACAACTAACATCCTCTCTGGCAGACATTATAAACTATTAAAAAGAAACAGAGAAGAAAAATAGAAGTCAAAAATACTGAATGTGAAATACAAAGTATACTTTCTTTCAGTAACAAGTAGTGTAAGGGAATAATTATATTACAGTTACTAACCCCTGTAAAACTGCATTACTTCGTCATTTTGAGGGGCAGTTTCTTTAATATCTTACCAGGAGTTTGATGGAGGGTTGATTTCAGTTTGTACTTAGTAGAGAAACTGGTGTGGCACAGGTTAGCTGAGCGTGGGGGCTGGAGGTGTAGGGAGGCTGTTAGCCTCTACCAAGAGGTGAAATGCAATTCCCAGTAACTCTGAACTTGTCTTATTTAGATGTTGTTTGTTCTAAGTTGGCTTGTTAAAGTTCCCTTCCAGACACGTTTTAAAGTATGTAAAAGTACTCTGCTTTGATTAATATTTTGTTTAACATGGGTTTCCATTTTTTTTCTTTTTTTTAAACTCTGAAAAGGGGCTGGAAGCAAATCGAAACTTGCTTCCTCATTGAGATATTCTGAATCTACAAATATTCAGATATGCAAATATAACAGGCCTCAACCCCGCCTTCTGAAACATCAGGGGAAATTCAGCCATACATGTTTGAGCCCAAGTCAGACCCAGAGTCAGATGATGAGACTGAGTGGATGGTAATATAAGAATTGTAAGTGTAGTTAGTATAATTTATTTGTTTATGGTGTTTGACAGCTTGTTAGCTTTTAACTGGCATGACTGGCAAAGCGTTAGCAAACTTTCGCTCTCTGTACAGACAAGTCCGCTCTGTGCTGGAGGTTTCAGGGGTTTTTTGCCCTACCCCACAAGTTGACAGGATTGGTTCCTTAGGTATTTGACGTATGAAGTCAAGGCTGTCTGAACCCGTGTTTTCGGCACAGTGGAGCCAGCCCTATAAATATGAATGTCCCTGACTGGCTGACTGAGTGAGTGATAAAGTAACACCATTAGTCAGCTGAATGCCACATGACTGAGAGCTGACATTACACCATTGGTCGGCTGGCGTAATGTCGGAGTTTCCCCATTGGCCGTTGCTCTTTCAAAATCAATGGCACAAACAGTTTCTATTGCATCATCAGGGGGTTGTTTACATGCATTGTTGCCTACTTAGCGCATTTGTAACTAGATTTAACAAATTTTCACTCCCCTTTAGCAACTGTTTTTCACAAAAGCACCAAGCGACGAATCTAGCGACTTTTTGGACAAACCTTAGCTACTTTCCGTAGAAGAGAGTCACCAGTATTGCCCCGCAAATGCAGGCTTTCCGTGCACAGGTAAACCTCTTTATGCGTCTCATTCCATTGACCACACGGCAGCTGACACAGACATGAATAAGCTTCTAACGTTCTCTCTGAATGATCGTTTTACAAGTAAATATAGCCGAAACCAGGACTTTTCTTATTTTGTGTGCAGACGATGTGGCTAACATGAAGCTAGATGTTAATAGTCAGTAAATATCTCCAGAATGTAAACTGGCTGCTTTCCAAACCATAGTGTCTTTTTATATTTCTACATGCGTTAAATAAAGAAGATGTGACCTGTGGGTATGGAGGATGTGTTTAAAGACACCTTTGACAGAAGTGGGTTGAGTAATAAAAGTAAAGTAGCATGTCATGTAACAAATTACTTTTGCTGTTGCATAAACAAGATGAAAAAGTAATTGATTACATTATTTCAAGTAACCCCCCCAGCACTGTTCATGCGTATTAATGGGTATATTTTCACCACAGAATAAGTTTTATTTTTCACGAAACAGAAGCTGTTTCCTGTAATTTCTAGTATGTGTGATAAATATTCTGCAAGACAGTAAGAACCTCTCTGAAGGTTTGATCCCTGTGAACCATCTTCAATTTGGGAGAAGCTGCACATGCAGTAGACACACAAATTTCAGCAGGGCGCCTGCACAGTAAATCACACGTTCACCTGTTGCCTTGCAAGAATTTGTGTGTATTATGTGAGCACACATGACAATCCGGAAACCAATCATGTGATTCCTTGAAATTTAAGCACCTGAAAATGTTAGAATATGAGAAAACCTTGGAAATAAATATGACTAAAATGACCAACATCAGTATGATGTCTCTGAATTGTGTGATGTTTATGTGTTTTGCGTTGCGTGAAGTACCATTTGCACATTTTTCAACATATGAAATTTAGGTGGTTTTTCTGTCCATGCACCTCAGCTCTTCAAACATCACTCTGATCTGACAGACTGCTGTTTGGATTCGAGACAGCCGTCCATCTCTTTTTTCTTCAACTCAAAACATCTCTCTCCCGCTCTGCAGTCACTCTCCTTCTCTCCCCCCTTTTTCCCTCTTTGCCCTCTCTGTATTTTTGACAAACTGGCAGACTTAAGGGGCATTGTCAAAACATCAAACTTTATAAAATATAGACATAGAAAGGGATATACAGAAGCCAAGGAAAAGGGGAAAGAAGATGAATGGGAGGAATATGAGAGAACTGTAAGAAAAAGAAAAAAGACAGAGAGAGAGTGAGACAAGAGATATGAGCTCTCTGTGGTAAAAGACAATAAAGTGTGAAAGGTTTTTCCTTTGTTTGATGTCCTCCCCTCGAGGGCACTGTGACATAGACCACTGCAGAGCCCGAGTTAAAAGACGAAAAATGACAGGAGCCATTTCTCTATTTTTCCCTCTATGGCCTTTCTATAGTTGTCTATGTGTGTGTGTGTGTGTGTGTGTGTGTGTGTGTGTGTGTGTGTGTGTGTGTGTGTGTGTGTGTGTGTGTGTGTTTCAGAGAGTGAGTGAGAGAAAGAGGGAGAGCAAGACGCAAAAGAGAGGGAAAGAGGGAGCCCTTGGGGTCTAATAAATCAGGCCTGCATTGAACAGGAGAGTCCTGTAGGATCTCGGGAGGGAAGACAGGTGTCCACAGCATTCTGGGGCAGAGGTTACGGTCAGAAATATCAGTCATTTCATACAACACACACACACACACACACACACACACACACACACACACACATAGACACAGGCAGGGCTGAAACTAACCAGAGCCAAAACCCATTTCCTCCTCTTGTAACTCGTTACCATGTCATAGCCCTCTGCTTCATATTTGGTTTCGTTTAAAATGTGAAATACTGCTGTGATCAAATAATGAGAGCAAAAGGCAATGCAAGCCGCTTCTGTAAACAGTTTACCATGGATTATTCCGGCACTTAATGTGTTTCACTGTGTTTTTCTTTCAGTTTATAAAAAAAGCGAGGCTGGCACCTTAGTGCACTGTGGCGGTGGCTCCCGACAACATTAGCATATTAATACTGGAATTATGGAAATGAAATAAAATATCATTCTTTTATTCTGCAGCACGCAGCAGTATTCTGCTAAGACATCCAGTTATTACACATGACAAATATGAATGAAAGACACGAGTTTGAGCCGGAATGAAGGCCTCTTACCTCTCACATCGCTTCACTGCTGTTTGAGTGTGTATGCTGAGGGTGTGTACGTGTATGTGTATGTGTATGTGTATGTGTATGTGTATGTGTATGTGTATGTGTTTGTGTATGTGTATTCATATAAATGTGTGTTTGTGTAACTTGTATAACCCTGGATCGATAGTTTAGTTGCTGTAATATAGAAAGGAGCTCTTAAGAAATGGAGCTGTATATTTGTTTCTAGGATAAAACCAGAGCAGTCAACTCTCCATCATCTGTTTGCGTCATTTCCGTGTGTGTGTGTGTGTGTGTGTGTGTGTGTGTGTGTGTGTGTGTGTGTGTGTGTGTGCGCGCACATGTGTGTGAGTGTGTGTGGTCATGCCTCAGGGTTACGGATAGGGGAATGTTGCGTGCCTCTCTTCTCTGTCCTCCTTTTCACCCTTACAGATGCAGAAAAATGAAACTCCTAGATGCTACAAATACACACAAACTGTACACACACACACAAATACACACATGTACAAATGTGCAGACAGTCAAAGAGTGAAGGGTCCTGCAGAGTTCATAAGCTAGTGAATAATAAAAGCTCCACATTGGACCGAGCTGTCTGCTGTAAAAATGGCCTGTCTTTGACATGAATATGATTTTTGCAGTGTATGTGTGTATGCGCACGTGTGTGTTTTTGTGCAGATGAGGATGTGAGTGAGTCAGTGTGCTCTCTATGGTAACTAGATGAATTATTCACTGTTTACTGATGAGGAAGCATTTAGGCTCCCAGGAGTGGTGCTCAGAAGGAGGCCTCACCTCTCTGCTCTTGCCCTCTCCATCTCTATCATTCTCTTCTCCTCCTTCCCCCTTTCCTCCTTGCCCTCATCTCACTTTTATCATCTCTCTACTTTACTGGAACTGTTGGTGCTAACACCTTTGTGAGATAACAGCACAGCTGCAGAAATACATTAGTTGAAGTAGTTTTTTGTCTTTAGCTCCAAATCTCTGCCTGACCTAGTTGAGGAACAATGTTCTGATGGTGAAATCTCTGTTATGATGAACAAAGTAGGAATCTATTTGCATTTATTAAGCAGAAGGATGGCATTCAATGCTTCCTCTTTGGAGCTGCTTTCACTAAATTAGCATCATTTCACGGACTAGACTCAGACATACAAATATACCCACACAAATTGGCACAGATCACTGGAAGCCAAGTTTATTATTTCTCTCTTACACACACACACACACACACACACACACACACACACACACACACACACACACACACACAAATGCACAAACACACATATTCACATTGGCTAAAACACAGTTAATACACCCACTAATCAAGCTCCTATTACCAGGAGGAGGCTTTCACACCTGGGGACCCAACTCCCTTCATCTAATTGGTCCGCTGAGAAAATCGCTAAGCTGTTCACATCTGCAGGGATACATACACACATATTTGAAACCATGGACACACACACATATACACACCCATGCATGCACACACACACAGATACGGTCACTCTGCACCAATCAGTGCAGAGCTCCTTGGGCAATGTGCACAGTTCCATCCTTTCCTCTATCCATCCTTTATCCCATGGTTCATCCCTCGCTTTCAGCTCCATCGGTCCCAATTACCACAGCCAGGGACCCCAATCCCTGGAACAGAACCTCAATACACACACACACAAACACACACACACACACACACACACACACACACACACACACACACACACACACACACACACACACACACACACACACACACACACACACACACACACACACACACACACAGAAATACAGCATGTTTAGCCACAGCCCAGCTTCCAATGTAACAAAGGGGTCCAAGCTTTTTTAGCCTTTTGGTATCTTTCCTATGTGTTTGTGGTGTTTTGTTAAGTGTGTGTGCATGTGTGTGTTTGTGTGTGTGTGTTTTTGGAGTTGGGTGGTTTCCCATCCGGAGCAGTCGTTGTGCTGCTTATTAAACAAAGCCTGTCTAAAGCTGTTCTAATCCTTTCCCATAGCTATCCCTGACTACACATATAGACACACACAGATTTCTGCACAGTTGCTGAAGTCCGGTGCTCAGCAACAAATTTTGTCCTCTGTCAACCCCAGCAGATAGCGAGAGAAAGAGATGGCGGGAAAGGAAGACTTGGCTGTACACACATTCATGCACACACACACACACACACACACACACACACACACACACACACACACACACACACACACACACAGACATACATAGAGTACATAGTTTCTTTAGGGTCTGGCGGCTAGTCACCCATCTGGGACTGAAGATAACCCTCACTACCCACTAGTCTACACAGCAGTGTGCACAGTGTGTGTGTGTGTGTGTGTGTGTGTGTGTGTGTGTGTGTGTGTGTGTGTGTGTGTGTGTGTGTGTGTGTGTGTGTGTGTGTGTGTGTGTGTGTGTGTATGTGTGTTTGAGTGGGGATTATATGAATGAAAACTGCCTTTGGACTCACAACACAAGTGTGAGCCCATCAAATAGTCTACTTTAGCTGCGTATAACAGTTTTAGGGGATTGGCCAGGAGGAAGTCTTGACTGCTAAGCTAACAACAAAATGACTTAAATAATCTTTCTGAATTGAATGCACCTAAGTCTGGCAGTCTTGAACAATGACATTTATACACTACAGGACACTAGAATAGTGTACTGCTAAATAAACAAGCTACTTTCCTAGCCCTTTAAACCAGGCAAGTTGTTCAAACTGTGGAATACATCTGAATTCCCTTATAAGGTGTAGATCATTGATTCTACTATTTATCATTCAGTGGGGAAAAGTTTTGGAGCTGGACCTAAAAGCAAAACATTACAAAACAATAACTATGGATGATACCAAGTCATCATTAACACCAAATTGCACGGTTGTGACACCCAGTTTCACATATTTGTGTCTGTGCTTCCTAAAAAGATGTCTTTTGCCGCCAGCTAGCTCCATAAAGTAAATGGTTAGGTTTGGTATTAGAATATAGATGGTCTCATAAATGGTCAACTGAAGGAGCTTAACTTGACCAATACATACAGTACACACCCTTGGGGCAAGAGCTGCATGAGAAGATTTTATTTTGTTTTATTGATGTTTTATTTTGGCATAATGATAAGATTGTAATGTATTTAACTTTGGCTCATGTATATTTTTGAAGTAAATTCATTTACGCAATGATGGATAAAAAATTGGTAAGCATGCCTCCTGGTTGAGCAAGGTTTGATCCTAAGTTCATGAAGCAGCCAAAATTCCAAAAGCTTGATTTTTTTCATATCATCAAACTTACAAGCTAATGTTAGTGTTTATTATACAGTACATTGCAATGCTTACCAACTTTCAACCAAACTGTTTATAGAAACTGTTTCTTGAGTTTGATATTATACATACTGTGTCACCTTGACAGAGTGGAGAGTCTCTGGACTGCCTGACGCCTGATAAGCAAGTCATATCTGACCTTACATATAGCTGTATTTACTTTAATGTCAGCTGTTGTGTGCATGTGTGCGTACATTTGCAAATGCATGTGTGTAATGAGGCTTGTGTCTGCGGCTGTTCAATCACTAAATGTGTGAATGAGACTGGAAGTGTGTCCACATCTCTTGTTTGTCCACAGCTGTTTGCTATTTCCAGCTCTGGTTTGTCTGAGCATGGTACCCTGTGACTTTGGTGATAATTGAAGCACATATACCCACCCCCATGGAGGTCTGTTTGTGTGTGTGTGTGTGTGTGTGTGTGTGTGTGTGTGTGTGTGTGTGTGTGTGTGTGTGTGTGTGTGTGTGTGTGTGTGTGTGGTGAGCTTGCATACCTATCAAACAGTGGACGTCCCCATCATTACACACTCACCAGCAGGCCTGCACTGGGAAAGCAGTGGTGTGGAGGCACAGTGCAGGTGGGATTGGTTTTGATGCTCCAGGTACTGACAATGGGCAGGATTTGAATCAGACACTGCACCACTGGCATCTTACGGTCGTGTACAAACCCTTCACGCCACCAAGTCCCCTTCACACTGGGAGCTTTTCTCTGAGCGCTTTTCTATTTGGGTTTTGGAAAAGTCACTGAGCCTCATAAGGATCATCAAACAATGCTTTAATAGCACGATATTTGGTAAGAAAATTGACCCTTGTTTCTTAGGGCCTTTGAATATTTACTTTGGGTGTTGAACTTCAAAAGACAGTGCAGAGCCTAAGGATCGAACCCAAGACCTCAAAACTCAAGAGACCCTCTGCTATCAGAGCAGAGATAGTCTTTCCTCTGGGTGTGGGACTCCAAAGTAGAACAAGTTGCCTAATGATCAAACCCACAACCTCAGAACTTCTGAAAGGTCCTGTTACTCCAAACCCTTTCCACTTGGCCACCATGACCTGCCAAAGGCGGTCCTAACTTTTTCTTTGGACAGTACCCAAAGGAAAGAGTCAAAAGCTCTAAAAAAAAAAAAAGAGTGTAACAATCCTTAACTAAATAGCTCAATGTGTCCAAAGACTGCTTGGAAGTTCTGGGATTCGATTTTTATGATGCTGAGTGAATTTTGAATTCCAACACCGAAAGTAAGGAAAGGCTCCAAGTGATACAGTATTGTGTCTGACCAAATGGATGAGGGTGTTAAAGGACTGTTTTGAAATTTTGAGGTTGTGGGTTCAAGCTTTAACTAACCTAGTGAATTTTGACGTCTGACTTCCAAAGGACGGACACAAAAGGTCTAAGAAACACTGCTCAGATGGTCTTGAACAAATGGATCAAGGACTCACAGGACAATTGGGAAGTTTTGAGGTAAAGTATTCAATCATTGTGATGATCATTGTGATGCTTGCTAAATTTTGAAGTCCAAAGGAAAGAGTCAAAAGCTCCAAGAAATGAATGTTTTGTCCAATAGCTGAGGGTTGTGGAGGTCCACTCTTAAATTTTGAAATCCTGGGTTCAATCCTCAGGTGCTGCACAAGTCCAGCACCTAAATTAAACACTCAAAGGGTCTAACAAAAATGAGTCAAATGTCTTATTAGAACTAGTTCAGTGTGTTTAGAAAGACGTGGGCATGATCTTTAGTAGGCTCTGTGAATATTTGTGTTCTAAGAAGTACAGCTCAGAAGTGTCTGAACAAATGCCTCCAGACTTTAGAAGACTGGTGTGAAGTTTTGAGGGTTGTGGGTTCAATCTTTGGTGATTTTTGAAATCCAACACATAGATAAAAGACTTGAGAATCATAGGAAATGGACTTCAAGTGTCTTTGACCAAATAACTCAATGTGTTAGAGCTCTGCTTGGGAGTTCTGAGGATGTGGGCTTGATACTTATCAGTGAATTTTGAAGTTCACCAAACAAAGTCAGGACGGAAATGTGCTCAGAGGGAAGCTTCCAGTGCAATTAGTAGCATGGTAGGTTAGTTTGCCACCGTAAGGCACCAGTGGTGCAGCATCTGATTCAAATCCTGCCTGTTTTGGGAACCAACAAAGACCTTAATTAAAAATGTATTCTTTGGGTTTTCAAAGTGACTAGATATAGTGGTCAACTTTTGGTTGACTGTCGCTTTTATTCCAACAGTCCACTGGCGAGAATAACGTGTGTGTGTGTCAGAGACTACTTTTGGGGACAGATTTCAGAGTAAATACCAGTTAATTTGGGACAGTCAGTTCAATTGGGGACAAAAGTTGTGTCCCCAATTTGGAAAAAGATGATTTTTGGGTCAGTGGTTAAGGTTAGTCTTAGCTTAAGGTTAGGTTAGGAAAAGAGGGAGTAGGGTAAGTCTCCATGAATTTAATGCAAGTCTATGTAATGTCCCCAAAAGTGACTATGGTCGACGTGTGTGTGTGTGTGTGTGTGTGTGTGTGTGTGTGTGTGTGTGTGTGTGTGTGTGTGTGTGTGTGTGTGTGTGTGTGTGTGTGTGTGTGTGTGTGTGTTTACAAAGGCAGCACTGACCAATAGAGATAATTACCTCAAAATGTGTCTGCACTCTCAAGTCATCACGTATGGAGATTACATCCAAGACTAGTTTAATGCATTAATACACACACATTAACACACGCACACACACACACACACAGATCTCTTTCACAAAGACACACGCACACACACTCAGACACACACACAGTGAAGAAGAGGTGATTTGAGTAGGGCTGGGGCTGTTTGAAGAGCTGCTTCAGTCACGCGTCTCCCCAATAATTTCAATATTTCAATGCATCTCAATGAAGAGTCCTCAACATGGACGCAGCTGTCAAAGACAGATACACATATATTACACACTCTCACACTCAGAGCTGTCCCTTCAGTAAGTGTGTATAATGTGTGTGACCAAGAAAAGCATGGCCACAAGCACCTCTTTGTTTCAAGACAAAGAGCAGGTCAGAAACATCATTAGTAGGAGGCTGCGGGACACACACGCTCACACACACATACACACTCTGTTTTCCAGATGCTAATACTATTGCCAGCAGGGGTTCTGGGCCCCAGTGAGTCTCTGAAGCAATCACTGAACTCACAGTAGGAAGAGCATCACTTCTCTCCAACATACACAGCGGCAGCATTTTTAACTCCAAAAGAAGAATATTTTCTGAAAGTGAAAAAATAAAAAGGAGAGGCAAGGTGAGTGGCTGAGGATGCATGGAGAGAAATTTTGTTAAAACATCTATTGTCCAGCTTGTACAAAGCCACAAAAAGGGAGCCCTGTCTGTAACCTTGTCCTCATGAGTCAAGGCATAAATCACTGTAAATTGTGTTTGTTCACACTAATCCAACCTTGGTGTGGCGTACAACAGTGCAGTCAGCACCTATGTGCACATACCCTCACCCACTCACACAAACACACACACATACATGGTAACCTGACCTCCCCTCTCCCCTCTAAACTCCTCTGAACTGACATAAGCCTCATGTAAAGCTGTGACATCAGCTTTTAGAGTCCAGAATATCTAATAAAAAATACATGAAACATGTTTTTCTGGTTAAAAACATCACATAGACTAAGAATATTAACTTTTTTTGCCCCAGCTGTTATTGGTGCAAGTGTGTTGCACCAATAACAGCTATAACCATACTGCAGGCACAAATTAGACGCTCTTATATTTAAGCCCACTGTTTAAACTCTCCTCTCTCTCAGTTTTCTTTTGTTCTGTATTTCCCTCTCTCCGTATGACTGCAAGGTGTAAGGCCAGTGGAATGTTCTGGTGTTGTTCTCCTGTCTGAGCCTGTATAAACACACACTGCACTGAGAAAGCAAAGGACACTGGCTCGGACATATGCGCACACAACGGGGTTGTGCTACTATGAGCACCACTAAGGGGAGCGTCAGGGCCGAGTGGAGAACCACAGGAGAGCAGTGATGACAAAGAGATGTTACACCTCTCCGTCCCTCCTTCTCCTCCACCTCCTCCCTCCACTCTCATCCCCTCCCCCATCATTCATTCCCAGGCATCAAGGTCGGACCGTGATAGAAATGATGCACTGCTCCACCCCTCTCTTATCCTCTACACACACACACACACACACACACACACACACACACACACACACACACACACACACACACACACACACACACACACACACTCCTATAAGCACACACACAGGCTGATGAACGCCCGCTGCTGTAACTCACTCCTTGCTGTGACATCATTAATACAACATACTGTCCACAGTGACATCATTAATAAGAGCTGGGGTCCTGACTCTTCCTTAATGGCTCCCTAAATATGACAGGCTTGACATATTGTCCATGTAGTGATCCTGTGTTTGTGTATGGGGGTGTGTATTCATGTCTAGCTGAGAGGCCTGTGCATACACTGGTGCCCTCTTTACACTGCAGGCTGCTGTTTGCAGGGTGCAAGCAAATGTCAACCATAGCCAGCTCACTGTCTTTTTTAAGCAATTAGGGAAACAGTTTCTAGCCCACCCTGTGACACCTCCTCACACACCTAGACACAAACACAGAAAGAAACACACATACGCACACAAACTATGCTAGTTTCCTGGTTGATGGCCTACACTGAGCTGAAGATGGATTCTGAATAATTAGGGAGATAATTGCCCAGGCAGGGGAGAAAGAGAAGATCAATGACTGATCTTTGAGTGATTTTGTGTGTGTTCTCGTGTGTGTGTGTGTGTGTGGGGAGGGGTGGAAGTGGAAGGGAAAATATGTGTATCGACGTGTATGTTCATTTTGGATGCTGCTGTTTCAAATGTTAGAAATAGAGGCCAAAAGGCTGACACTAACTAGTATTGTTATAACAATACACCATCTGGTTAGGTTATAATATAAAATAATGCATACGCACTCAGAACTTCAGACAGTGCCCTACAAAAGAATGTGTAGATAAAAATATATATATGGTGGTATAAATGATAGTCGGTGATGGTGGTGTCATGGAAGCAAGAACGAAATGCGTCTTGAGGTAGTGTGCACATAAAAGGCAATGCTACAATGGAAGAGCGCTTCATCCTCTGTCTTTGTTCAGCCTGACATCAGTAGAAACAGACTTCCTTGCCTTTGTTTGGCGCAGGGGAGAGATGGAATAGAAAACAGAGAGGTGCAGGAGGGGGGAGAGCGTGGCAGGTCAGCCTGCACCTGCTAAGCAACGGATATATTGTCATGGCAAGGATTCTCGTTCCCCTCCTTCCGTCTCTTTCTGTCTCCCACAAACACACACACACACACACACACACACACACACACACACAGACACACAAAATGACAAAAGCTTGATCAGAGCCTCCTGCTTCCTCTTAAACTTCTTCCAAAGCTTTGTCTCTCTCACACTCCCGCTGCTCTCCTTCTGTGCTCCTCCTCTCCCCTCCTTCCTCCCTTCTTCCTCCCTCAGACAAAGGTGAGCACACGTCAGACTCACAATCAGACTAGAGCTACGAGCGTGCATATAATTAGCCCCACACACACACACACACACACACACACACACACACACACACACACACACACATGCACACACAACACACACTGACAGACATACACACACGCACACACGCACACACAACACACACTGACAGACATGATGAGTCGCCTACACCTCTTGTGGCAGCCAAACAATGAGCCTCACTGACATTCATCTCCATCATATTTATCTCCTGACAGACTAGAAAAACTTGGCTGCCCCTGCTATCTAGGAGCTCTTTCCCTCTCATTTTCTTTGTACCATGCATTTACATACCCGGCCCTTTTCACAGTCCCTGAATTTAGAATCATTAATTAAGTATCTAGACTACCAACAAAGGCAAACAACTGGGACAGGATCACTGCCATCACTATTAATAGAAGTTCCTCTGCTGTGTGTATTGTTAAGGGTTATTATAATATGTGGAGCAGACACAGAGAGGAAGAGCCCAACAGAGGAGGAAGACAGGATGGATAAGAGGGGGCAGCTGTGGGTGTAATGCTTTTCCAGATAGGTAGTGGCAGGTCGAAGCCTGGACTCATCACATCACATCTCCATATGAAAAGAGCTCTGTGCCACTCTAAACACTACGTATGCATTTGTAATGCAGCTCAAACATAGGACTGGGAATTCATCCACCACTACTTATGTGTGTGTGTGTGTGTGTGTGTGTGTGTGTGTGTGTGTGTGTGTGTGTGTGTGTGTGTGTGTGTGTGTGTGTGTGTGTGTGTGTGTGTGTGTGTTTAAGCAGGTGCTCGGAGGACAAATAGTAATCAATCTGAATTCAACTAGTCCTGTCCCCACCTGGCACTCCACATATCCACCGACACAAACGTCATCCCTGAATAGGACAGGTCATTTTTTGAGTGTCCATCGAGCCATGTCATGCAAATGACAAAGGAAACAGCGCTGTGATAACTACGTGTTCACCCCTCTAATTACAGCTAAACTGATGTTAAGCAGTGACGTTATGATGTCTAAATTAGCTTTTCCCAGCATGCCACCTTCCCAGTTTGAATTATAAAAGAGAAAATCAGCGCAGGCCTGTCTGTCTTCGTGTCTCCCTGCCTGTCGGTTGATCCATGATCTCAGACTGGAACGGTTCAGCTTACAGAAAAGCTGGCAGCTGACTTACAGCTTAAGTCAAAAACATGAAATATGTTATGTTTCAGCACCTCCTGACAGACAAGGATAGTTAAGGGAAGGATAGTTAACTTTAATGGTTTGCTTAGTTTGGAGACATGTATGTGTGTGTATGTGTACGCGTGCACCTGTGTGTGTTTATTTTGAAGCATAGGGGCATTTAAAATTGCAACGGGTCTGTGTGGGCTGATGAATTCATGCACAGTTAATTGACCAACTTGGTTATTTCCATGCAACACTGACTTCCACGGGCAGACCTGGATCTACCAACCATACATATATAGAAACACACACATGCTAAAAGCTAAGTCTAAACATTAAGTTGGCCTGTGCAGTTGAAATTTCTCCTTCCAAGGTTTAATACCCAGACAGGTAGCTTCCATGAGTATGTGTGTACTGTTAAACACTGTCATGCAATCTTCAGGTGCTTAAAGTACAAGAAAACCCCACCTAGCCTGGAAAACACTACTAACCACAGAAAAAAGTGGTATACAACCACCACAGCCAAACAGTTCCCTTCTAGCTTCAAACTGTTTTTTATGGTTACAAGCATCCTTCTGGGGTCATTTATTCATTCAGCTCAAAAGGCATGTAAGCACATTTACTTCTCAGCTGAAACAGTTTCTGCAAACTGTTTCAGTTTGACGTATCTGAGTTTTAAACAGCACAAGCAGTTTCACTGGATACTCTATCTGACTTGAAGGGGAAACAGCTTTTTCAGAGGAGTAATATACTATGCATGGATGACTGTGTGCACATAAAGACAGAAAAAAAAAGGTAACCACACACAGTGACAAAAATGAAAAATACCACCATTATGCCTTCTCGGCAAAACACAGGGGGCCGTAATGGAATAATCTACTAAACACATTAACTAAACATTATACTGTCACAAGGTGGCTGATTTGTTATTAACTACTACCACTATTACTGAACTGTAGGGGCAGTGATCATCTGTAGGAGTTCTGCTGCTGCAGATGTAAAGGTTCTCAAGGATTTATACACACAAACACACACACACACACACACACACACACACACACACACACACACACATACAGTTTATTAGCTGCTTGTGGTTTTTGCCTTTTTCTGTCCATAAACAGATCTGTCAGAACAACAGAACACAACAGACTGGTAAATCCAGTTATCCTCCATCCACGGAGGAAATGACCTGGACCAGGCCATCTGTGAGTGAAGTGTGTGTAAGACCGTGTGTCTGTGTGTGTGCTTTAGAGAGCGAGTGAGAGTAGAATAGGGTTGGGATAAAGCAAAAAGAGAGAGAGTTTCGACGCTGATGCTCATGTGTTATTCATGAGAGCGTAGAGAATTTGTGGAATAAAAGCTCTTTCAAACACCAGGCAAAAGAGAGGACAGCAAAGTAGGGAGGAGTAGAGAGGGAAAAAAGCAGCGAGGCTGAAAGTATGACTTCACTTGGCTTTTTGCTTTTTTATCTCTCTCTCTCCATCTTCTGCTCTATCTTTTGTTTCCATTCTGAGGCTGTCAGATTGAAGACAGACTGTAAGGGACTGAAAGAGTCCCAGACAACTGGCGGAAGAAGAGAAGGGCAGGGAAAGAAATGGAAGCAGATGGGGAGAATTTGTGGAAAGGAAAGGAAAGGAAAGGAAAGGGATAGAAAGAGGGTTGGATACGAGATTGAGTTGATAGGAGAGGCCTGAAGGAGTAAGGAGGGGGCTTAGGCAGGCAGATGGGCTAAACAAGGGCAGTGTAATGCTCCAGGTGCCACATGTCAGGATGAAAGCAGCGCAGGAGAAACATGTCACTGTTGTCTCTCTGATCCACTGAAAGACTGTCTGAATGACTGACATTTGAAAAGTAAACGAAAGCTAAATTGGCTCTATTAGCCTTTGGGAAAGCTTATAAATAGAGATAAACAAAGAATTACACAATATTGTTCAAACACAAAACATCTTAATATGCAAATGCGATGAGAATTCTTGCAAACAAGCCCGTGCCTTGCCAATTACAAACACGGCATGTGTTAATTGCACCCAACACTGACAGAGCAATGGGGACTGATGGATCTGTTTTGGCCTGTGCATTAATACGAAAACCACTGGCCCTGTTTTTATGAAACGTGGAGGAATGATGTAGTATTTTAAAAAAAATCATGCATATTTCAAAGCTTATCTTGTCCCTTTTTTGAGCTGTTGTAATAAAAATATGTAATTAATTAAATTCCCATTAGATGCCAGCAATGAATTTTTTCTCCGCCATAATGGAATTTTTAATTGCAGTGATTGTTCCCAAGTGTTTGCAAGGCATGTGTTCACAATAAATGTTCTCATTAAAGGTTTTCCACATATGAAAACACTGGCAAATGCAATCAAATGCACAATCGCTGTGAAACCTTATGCAACTTTCATTATGCAGGTACTCCACTGATTTTACACATCAGAGTCAGTATACAGGTCTTGGGGAGTAAGTACTGCATATGTGCAAAAAGTTGTGTAAAGAGAGACCTGTGCAAAATCTGATAAATTGCCTCAAGTGATTACACTTGAGTTACTGTACTGTTGAGTTTGAAGACTACAATTACACACTACACTACATTTTGAAAATGAAAAAAGCGGGGGGTGTGGAGTTAGAAAGAAGTGAGCTTACCAGACCTCTGTCGCCCGCTCCTCATCTGTGATGACCTTGACATTGAAGCTAGATGTTCAAGGATACATTAGCCGCTGCTAGCATTACACAACCGAGTCTCCGACCAAACTGTAAGTGGTTGCATTATGGGTAATGTAAGGAACAGGTTTTGACAAGAAGGAATAATGCATGGAGTAAAAAGGGCGTTATCTCCAGTTCTGCTGCATCCATTTTCATACTTTTTTCTTAATTGTCAACCACGGGTCTGACAAAGTTGTGCAGTGCAATGCTAAACTGACCCTTCAAATAACAATATCATTTAATTAAATGTTATCTCAAAAGCCTATTTAATCACCAAAGTAGAACAACTACTGTCTCTAACAGTAATTGAGAGAACCTGTTTGCGCAACGGTGGCAAATAAAACAAACCGTTCCGCTTGAGGCTGTGTTGACCATTTTTCCATCTCACTACCACCAACAAACTGAGTGCGCTAAACCTGAATCTGGAGCGCAGCGAGAGTGTGTCTGTGAGGTCAATCCCATAAAAGTGAACCAGCAGGTGCCTGCTACAGTACATCACACAGAATTACGCATTCAATCATACACACAGACACACACACACAAGCAAATTCATACAACACACATGCATGGTTGAGCTGATACATCCAGACGTGTGACTCCAGAGCTCATAGCTTCTAAGTGTGGCCCATTACTTCAAATCGCCTCTGTGGGAGGAAGAAAGAGAGACAGTGAGAGTTCACTCGTATTTCCCCCTTTTCTCCCTTGAGATTGTTTTTATTCAGATCAAATAAGCTGTTGTGTTAGACATAAGGGGCGACCATAACAGATATTTATACCATTCATAAAACCACTTAAGTAGGACTGATGAGTGTAGGAGCAGCGGACTCTCTCTCCAGATGTCTGTCTGATTAAGATGATACACTGTTATGCTCCTTGGTTCTGCCAGGGGGTTCGTGTGAGGACTTCACTAAAAGCCCTCTGATTGGCTGGCCTCTGGGTGACCCAGAGCTGCTGGGAGTCTTGAGATGACAGACACGATTCTGACGAGAGCTGCACGTGGAGGACCGTGATGCTCTGAGGTTACAGGAACTGTGTCTGAATTGGTGGTTTTAGGAGAGGCTTTTGCATCCTTTAACAGATGGACAAAAAAGTGGGTCAAGTGCCTGTCTGCCATTGTTGCTTTGTTACTTGTTTGACAAATGTGTATGTGCAGCTTTTTTCTCACCTCAGTGCTTCCAGATGGATCAGCGCTGAGTTGAACACTTCCTGAAGATCTTTTCTGAAAGTCCCTCTTCTCCTCACTCTACTTCCTAGAGCAGCTGTAAATCTTGCTAACAGCATAATCTCATCTACAGTGAAAAGACATAAACGCACCCACTGATCAAATCATTTATCAGACATCTTTAAAAAAAAAATAAACTTCACGACATCAAGTTGAAAAGATTTTTAATATGTTCCTGCAGTCTCACTGACTGGTTTGTGTCAAAAGATGACAGGAAGCCTTTAAGTGCCTCAACTGTACCAGAGACCACATATATATATATATATATATATATATATATATATACACATATTATATATTAGAGAATATAAACACGCATAATCATAATTAGTGCCAATACGGCTTGGTCATATTTTGTAACAGCTGAAGAAGAGTGATGTGATGTGTATGGGTGTACATGAATGATGGCCTAGGCAGGTCATGTGGCTGTTAGACAGAGCAGGGAAGAAGGACCTTCATATCCATGCACATAACCAGTTCAGTCTTCCAGGCAAACACAGAAACGAGGTGTATTGATTCCACTAATCCAACATACAGAAGTAATAAAGGACCGTTGTGGTAGAAGTGTCTGAAATGCAATATTTCAGCCTCAATCCCTAGCCCTTTGGGAAAGAAACTCATTCTTAGGATCTATAAACATAACAAATGTTAATTTTTTGGTCTGTCTGCCAATTATTGTATCACACTGGAGTAAACCTGTGCATCATGCTGTTTGTACCTGCTGTTCTATGGCAGGTAGCTGAAAAAAAGAGATGAGCAATTGTGGCAGGGGCAACATCAGTTTTTGGAATAAATAAAGGGAGAACCGGGTATGTATCATAATTACTGATGGACAACTTGACTTACAGACAAAGAAAAAAAAGAACCTGAAAATGCAGAAGAAAAAAGGCCACATTTTTGATAGAACAATTTATTGATGTCTCGGAAGTACAGTGCAAAAACAACTCAGCAAGGATCCCTTATCACTACAAAACATGGACTGCCACTTTCATGCCCCATGCATCATGTAACTGTGTTGCTATTACAGTAAACATAGTTGCTTGGTTCTGAAATTGCAGCATTGAGAATGACAACTATTGCTGGCTGAAAAATCATTTCTGACTGCCGAGAATTCACCACTGGTCTTTTCTGAGACATAACATTAAGTAAGTCTGTTTCTCCATCCATCTACAGGTAGACATCTCTATCTTTACACCAGTCTGTCCACCTGACCATTCATCTTAACATCCATCTACCACTCATCCATCCAAACATCCATGTAAACATTCATAGAATCGGTCCATCCATGTAGGCAGTAGGCTGCTCTCCCCCGGGAGAGGCTCAGCTGCTTCCTGCAGCCCTCAGACATGTTTTAATGGTGAGATTGAACTATAGGCTCCTCTGACTCTTCTGAGATGCACACACACACACACACACACACACACACACACACACACACACACACACACACACACAGTTATAAAAAACTACATAAAATTGCATGAATATCAGCAATGGTCACCTCACTAATGCCTCTAACTGCATTTCTTTTCCCCTCCGTTCTCTTAATATTTTTAAACCACTTCTTTATTCAGACTCTTGTTTCTACTTCTACCTAAAACCTCTCATTAAACTCCCCGTAAATACTGGTTACTTTTCTCTCCATAGCTTCCTTTTTTGTCTTTTTCTTCCTTTTGTCCCTTATCTCTCTACCCCCCACCACTCCTCTTTCACCTCTACCCCATTTTTTTCCTTTGCATTTAGTCATTTCCACATTTTCTCATTTTCAGTGGATAATATCATGCTGCCCTGTAGCGAACGTCTGTTGTAAATGTGTGTTGTGTGAGGACGGGATGTGTGTGGCAGAAAGAAAAACAGTCGGAGAGAGAGGAAAAACTTAACTGTGATCAGCACAGATGGAAGGACACCTGCTCTGTAATAGTGTTTTCAAATGCTCCCTTTCTGTCTTTCATGTCCTCATGCAAGTGTACAATCAAACACACAAAGAAAAAAACACACTCACTCACTCACACAAACACACACACACGTTTACTTTTGTCACTTTTGGGGAAATTACATAGACTTGCATTAATTTCCTGGAGATTTACCCTAACCCCTAGCCATAACCACTACTTGCCTAACCCTAACCATAACCACTGACCCAGAAATCGGCTTTTTCCCAACTGGACAAGTCATCCCATATTAACTGGTCTGTAGTGTGAAATTTGTCCCCAAAAGTAACCTAAGTCAGAGAAACACACACACACACACACACACACACACACACACAGAGACACACACACACACACACACACACACACACACACACACACAGACACACAGTATCTTCAGAGAGGCAAACCTGGGCACAACATGAAGGGACATCATCCTCCTCCCATGGTGCAATGGAGGCAGAGTGACTGATGGGGTGGGGAGAAATGGGAGTCAGATAAAACGACAATATGGATTCATGGACGAAGGTCCAGAAGGGGGGAAGAAGGGAGTCAGAGATTGTGAGAGACAGAGGGGCACAGACAGGGAGTGGTTCACACATTTGGCGAGTGAGACTAGCTGTGATAAGTCCAGCCCAGTGGCCTTATCTTTGTTAGGTTGTGTGTTTGCCCATGGTGATTGTGGTCCTGTGAGGCTGAGAGGGAGCAGATCAGTGGAGCTACAGGGCAGACAGGAAGATATGTATTGAAACTATGAGGCGTTCATAGTCCACCTCAGGGGCTGTGGCTGGACCTGAGCCTGAGCTGGGTTTGGATTCTTGTGATGCTGTCTTTGAGGTCCAGCATAAATTTAAATGGTAGTCACAGAGTAGAACCAACACTGTTCTATGAGGAAAGATTAAAATGCATCAAACATGTGACCTTGGATGTGATGGAGTCAAGAGCAATTCATCTAATGATTGGCTAATTAAGAGCAAAACAAATGTAAAAATCCCAGTCGATAGAAACTTGCAAATGGACTCACCACAGGCTGGAAGCTGATGTTCTCCCTCTGACCTTAACACATATCCAAGTGTGTGATTGGCTGTTTTTTAGAGATAATACCCAAGGCACAGTGAGGCCTTGCACTATGTTTTCGGCACATAACGGGGGGGGGGGGGGTTCGTTATGTGCCGAACTGTTTCTTGAGCAGGAGCAGTGGATTTCTGGAGTCTCCACTGGTTGTGATATGATGGTTATGATCACAGTGATGACAAGCCTCCACGAAGTCCATCCAAGCAGTAGTCCAGCACATAACCCCATGTAAAACCAATCATGTCTTTTTTACACTTTGGTTTTTATAAAAATTAAATATCACATGTTATCTATAGAGCTTTAGAGGTGCATGTCGGCAGACTTTATTACTATTGGACAGAGTCAGACTTGCAGACATTAGAGTGGTATCAACTTTCTCTTGAACTCTCAGAAAACAAACAAAGCATACTTCCCAAAATGTTGAACTTTTGCTTGAAGGGCTTGCTTTGAAATCATATAGCAGTAAGCAGACTACATACACCTAAAGGCCTGTAGACTGCTGCAGCCTCACGTTAATGTGCAATTTTTACATAAGAATGTGACTTGGCGTGTTTTAAAGTAGACATTTGGACTCAATGTTTAAATAATTTAAGTTTGCATTTGCTCCAAGTAGAGGAGGCATCGGGAATTTTCAAACAATACGTTAGTTCTCAGAAGAGACGAGGCAATACAGCCTAACAGGCAAACATACAGCAAAGCCCATTACCAGTAGTTCAAAATGAGGTTCATGACACCATGCATGTCAATGAGGAGAAGCTGTAGTATATAAAAACACACACACAACACTAGCACTGCACACACACCCAGACAGAGCAAATGAACAAGGACACGCATACACACATTCAAACACAGAAAAACTGGTAACTCACAGAAAAACATCACTATCTCATTTTATTCGCTCACGAGCAGATTCACTATAACGTAGCCTACAGGTGTCATTAACGTTTCAAACATGGAAAATTATGCAAACCCCCTGCCACACTGTGGGGGCAAGAAGCACTGCTCATTTAACACACTCCACCAGCGGAACCGTCTTCTCGTCCGTCAGCGTTCCAATGCTTTACGAAAACAAACATCTTGTCAACATCATGGCGGGGGGGGGGGCACAGCTAATGCTGCCAAGGAAAACCAATTTTACAGAAAAAACACAAACTCACAGCTGACATCTTACACAAGAAAGATGCAATCAATGAACATTTTCTGCTCTCATCATCTTTTCTGGTCCTCTTGGATAGACTGTCCAGCATTGTACCCAGCAAAACCAATCTGCTCTTATTTCGTTACAGCCCAATCAATTCTTTTGCTTGGGCAAACTGACCATAGTGTGTCTGTCTTTGTGTGTGTATGTGTGCATGTCCGTCACACTCGGTGGTGGTCTATGTGCAGGGCCTCAGAATATGAGGTAATCAATCACATCATACTGCCTTAGATTAAAGACACATCGATCTGGTCTTAGCTCTGACAAACAGCCTGACCTAGAATACATCAACCTGGACAGGACACACACAAACACGCGCACACACACACACACACACACACACACACACACACACACACACACACACACACACACACACACAAACAAACACACACAAACAAACACACACACACACACATTGACACACACACACACATATACACACAGCATCTCTTCTCTTGCTGCATTTCTAGCACTCCATGTGGCACCCCCCGCCCAGGAGTGTACACGACCACATATACACATACCAGGAATATTTACTGAGAACCACAGTCTCTCACAGAGCAGTCCCTGTGCAGTAAACATCCAAGGTGGGATGATTTTCCCCGTGGGTGGCTGTTCATTTGTATGGTCTTTCACTGTCCATCACCTCTGCTGCCCCCATCCACGAAAGCAAACTCTCATTACCACAGTTTGACGTTCTCATCTCTCATTCTCAATGTTCTTGTGAATGTCATACATGTTTCTACCTGTGTGTGTGCATGTGTGTGTGTGTGTGTGTGTGTATCTTCTCTCTATTAGCCACATGCGCTCATCTAATTCATAATGCTGTGTATCTTCCCAATCAATTTTAGGTGGTGTGATGAAGGTCCTTGCCTGAGGGGAGAGAGAGCAAATGGAAAAGGCTCTGAGATGTGCAGCATTCAAAGAATCATTAAGTTTGAGCTCAGGCCCGTGTATGCGTGTGTGTGTGTGTGTGTGTGTGTGTGTGTGTGTAATCATTAGCACTAGATATGCAGTGAGGGTGTGAGAGTGTTATCCAGGTATTGTTTGAAGATCTCTAGCTGACTACCCTGCAGTGCAGACTGGAGAAAATCAAAGCCCTGAACATCTAAAGTATGTGTATATATAAGCGTGTGTGTGTGTGTGTGTGTGTGTGTGTGTGTGTGTGTGTGTGTGTGTGTGTGTGTGTGTGTGTGTGTGTGTGTGTGTGTGTGTGTGTATGTGTGTGTGTGTGTGTAGGTGACAAGCCTTCTCCCACTATTCCACCACAGAGCAGAGACAGAAATATACACTCCAGGAAAACTGCAGTCAGGAGTAAAACTATTCCACCACCTTTGTTTTATCACATGAAACATATGGCAGAGAGTACAGTTAATTTCAATATTTTGGAATAAATATTTAAGCCTGCTTGGTTTAAAACGCTAGGCAAGCAATGAGTCAGCCATTTTCCAATTAAAGGACAAGTTTTAAAAAAAAAACAGGAAACAGTTCAACCTTTTGAAAAATATTCTTATTCAATTTCTTGTGGAAAGATAGACAATAATATTGATACCACTGTTAAATCTGACAGCCAGCAGACAGTTTGCTAAGCATTTAAGACAGGAAGAAGTTTCCAGTCTATATGCTAAGCTAAGCTAACCAGCTGCTGGCTAGTTGGCCACATATGAGGGTGGTAACAAGCTTCTCATCTAATTCTCTGCGAGAAAGCAAATACGAAAATTTAAAAAAGGGTTGAATTATTCCTTTAAGGGAAATCCAACTTTGTCCCTGCAGACTGTGTTTGCCTGATTTACCAGTCTCTTCTCACGTGAAGGCGCTCAATGATATCGAGTCATGCTATTTCCGTTTTGATTGACATACTGGCGCCTGAATGAAGTGTCCTACCTGACGTGTCCTGGTGAGCAACAGCTGAACAGTATGAGATCTACGGAGACAGCCGGGTCACAGAATGACCAATGAAGTTCTCCTGGAGGGGGGAAGATTGACCAATGAGAGAGCAGGACTGATTGGAGGTGATTTACGTTCCTGACATCTTTAACCAAATTACCCGGCATCCCTTGCAGTGTGATTACTGTGATGCACAGTCTCGATGCTCGTGTGTAGAGTGTGTGTGTCTGTTATTTCATTTCTCCCAAGGCAACAGCTCGTGCAGAACTGGAAGAGGGATTTAGACACAAGTGAGATTCAAAACTACCTGACAGAGCGGGGGGAAAAAAACCAGTTCACCAAACCATCAGTTTTTCAGATTTTTTGTGATAGTCTGATTTCTGCTATCTCTGGCAGTTATCACAGTTATCGTGCCCACTCAACTGTAGAGGAGGCTTAGAAAACATGTTCAGGGTTTTAAGGAGTAATCTCATTGATCAGAAGCCAAAACTCCTGTCAGGACATCCAGAAGATGTAACAAGCTTGTATTTGTATTTCTTACCACTGCAAAACAATTTCACTTCCTTGTAGCATTCTGATCTCAAATACATACTGATCTGAATTAGCTCTAAGAGGAAAATAGAATAAAACTGTGCTGACATGCATTTGATTAACTGGCTCCCTGGTGGCAACTAGTGTAATTTTCCAAAAAGACTAATCCAGCGGCCTAAAGATTTTGAAAGGAGCTGAAGGAAGCCTCGTTTAGCAGTCAGAAGTATGTCATCCCAAGCCTTCCCTTTGAGACAAAATGGCACCAAATCACATAAGCCATCATCTGACAAATTGCTATTAAAGACGGAATATAGCAGGTACAATATCTAGTCATTTTTTGTGGTTCACTGTGAAAGTCTTTCTGCTGAGACCAGTACAGTTTCTGTTAGAGCAAACAGGCTCATCTGACTGGAAGCCTACATGACCCATCAGTTCATTTCAGCCACTCTGCTCTCTCAGCCCTGCTCTTAAAGACAGATAGTGGGAGACTGTCTCATTTCACGCTTGCAAGACTTAATGCTATTAAACAAGACGCACGGATACACTCAAATGTGCACACATTCACACGCACACACACACACACACACACACACACACACACATACACACCGAGAGACATATGTGCACACACAGACAGAGACAAGATGTAGCTGCTATCTGATGGCCTGAACAACGGCAACCTCTGAGATAAAGAGCAGCTTTCCTGTTCCAATGATACACAGCCATGTTCAGCCTCTAGATGAAATGTGTGTGTGTGTGTGAGTCTGTGTGGGTGGTTGTACCTCTGTGTGTGAGTACACATTTGCACCTGCACTGTGACTGATACAGGACCAATCCCTCAGTGATCCCATTACAGGGGTCTGTGTGTGTGTGTGTGTGTGTGTGTGTGTGTGTGTGTGTGTGTGTGTGTGTGTGTGTCTGTGTGTGTGTGTGTCAGCATCAACGTCTGTTTGTGATGGAGAGGAACATCTGAGGACTGCTGTTAGTTAGCAGCATTCTCTATCACTGTGGCATGTTATTATCTGGCTAGGGCCTACGTTACATCACTCATACTTACACATACACACATGCGCATACATGTGCACACACACACACACACACACACACACACACACACACACACACACACACACACACACACACACACAGACAGACACACACACACACACACACACACACACACACACGCACACACAACGACAGATTTGTCTTCATATTTTTGTGAGAACATTCCATGACTGTATCCATTCCTTATTCCTCATCACCACATATACAACCCTGAAGAAATAGTTTGACATTTTGGAAATTACACTTATTCGCTTTCTTTCTGGGAGTTAGAATGGAAGATTGATACTACTCCTTTGACAAAGCTGGGGCAAAGAGATTGTTAGCTTAGCTTAGCATCTTAGCATCAAGACTAGAAACAATGGGAAATCTCACAGTAATGAGAAGACTGAAAGATGTCACTGCACCCAGTCAAGAAAAAAATCCCATCAAAGCCACGATATCTCTAATGTTAAACCTAATCAAAAACCTACACCTAAATCTTATTCTTAGACAACCCACTTAAAGGAAAGGACAAAAACTATGATAATTAGCATTTTAAAGGGTTGGGCACGTGTCACTGAAGATAAAAGGGAAGTTCGCCATGCTGGTCATGCAAACACAGATCCCTACAGGTATTATACTATAGGGCATCGTTGATGTAATAAGACCACATATTGCTTTTGTCAGTAAAAAATGCACACAAATTATAAAACTTCTTAGAAGTGCAGTAAAACAGGAGCCTAAAACAAGTGTACACACAGTACAGCGTACACACTGTACTGCCAACTAGTCTTTATCTCTATGCAAACCTGCCCTTCCAGTACCTTGCTATATCTGTGCAGTGCCAACCTGAATGCCTGACAGTGCAGCACAATTCGGCCAGTCTAGTCGGCTCAGACTGAGAGACAGTTAAATGAGACATCACTTATTTTGTACTCATACGTAGACACACACATCCATATTAACAGCAGGTGTACACACATATACACAAACAGTATGATAAATATTCGACAAACCATGAATTAAAGCAAGCTGCAAACCTTGTATGATGCAATCATAATGTGTTCTTTACATAAATTTGCCTATATATTACACTCTGTTGCACAGAATCTATGTGAATAGCTAATAATGCCAGAATTGTTAGTGCATAGTGCATATGCCACAACATTTATGCTTATTTTAAAAGCAAAAGTGCAGTTACACATCATGCATACAGTATGTCCCAAATAAAATCTTTAAAATTCAGATATTAAAGCACTGAAGTCTAAAATTTACTTAATTCATCGTATTCATCTGCGTATGAAGGTGATCAAGGCTTTCCCCATGTATCAGAGCTAAAGGTTCAAAAAGAGACATAAAACATAAAGGTTTAACAGGCGCAAAGAGCCTTCCACATGTGTGCATGTGTGCCTGTGTACACCTGTTTCTTGAACTGTATCAGCTGGGCTTGGAGCAGGTTATGCCTCCCCTCCTCATATTTCTCCTCAGACTCTTCATTTACTAGCTGCTTGTATACCAGCACCTGAGAGCAGAATATTGTTTAGGGGACTTGCTGCAGAACAGGCGGAGTAAGCAGATCTCCTCTCCTCTGCTCTAATCTAATCAAATTTGATGTTTCCAAACACACAGCAGCTGGCTAAAGGCACAGTGACGATACCCTAGGAACAAAGCCCACGCTTGTTGCTGGAAACTTACCTAAGCTTCTCCAATTCCTGCCTCAATTTGGCATTCTTTCCCTGAGGCTTAACGCTGACAAGAAAGCAATTTAACGGCCCGATACCATGTCAGTGTGTGCTTAGGTGTGTGTGTGCGTGTGTGTGTGTGTGTGTATTACTCTCAAAATTGGTCATGTCTCTTTGCTGATCAGACATCCTCTGTGGGCTGATTCTCCATGCAAGTTCTGCATGATCCCACGTTTACTCTGTAGAAACACAGCAAGGGAAATTTAAGCACCTACAGACAGCACAAACATAAACAACCCTTTAAATATATGTTGACCCTCTGGAAATATCACTCCATCTTTTTACAAAGATGCATTGCATGTTCAAATATGTACACACATAAACAATATGATAACAGCATTACTTATACAATGAGGTTCGCTGTTCAGAGGTTAGTTGAGTTTCCTCTGTTGCCTAACCTGTGTGTGATTATCCTTATATTTGTAAAATACATAGATGTTGGGGGTCAATATAGGATTGGGTGGTTGTAGGCTACCGCTTTTCAGCTCTCATACATTATTAAATATCAAAAGTAATTTCTTTTTTCATGTGAATGAAATAATAGGGGGAAAGGCTGATAGCTTTGATACACTGTGTACATCAAATGTAGTGATCACTTCAATTCAGTCAGTACTGCAAAGGTCCTTTCATCACTTTGACCTATCCAGCTCTCACTTTCATCGTACACTAACGAGGGGCTCATTAAATTCTAATCAAAGGATCCTGATTCACTGCAGGTCTATTGAGGATATTCAGCCCTCTAAACACATAAAGTGCATGGGGTCATCACATTTTAAACAATACATCTAAAGACCTTTGGACACACATGAGCGCTCATATAAGCACACAGGTGGTGAGGTGAAACAGTCTCCGAACATTTTGGACACTTTTTAATCAGATGTATTAAATTTTATACAGCCGAGACTGGTTTTGTAGAAAAAAGAGATGAGGGAGAAAAAGATTAAATAGTAGGAGGCCTGAAAAGAGAGCTTTGTGTTGAAGCGTGGCAAAAAGTTCCCTTACAGACATCTGGAAAGAAGACACTATCTCACTGTGTGTTAGTGAGCGTGTGTGTGTGTGCGTGTGTGCTTATGTGCACGCGCATGCAGGAATGGCCGTTCCACCACGTTCCAGATAATTCCACACACAGGCGGGTCCACACTCTCACTCTATACTCCTGGCCTAGCTCGACTAACGCACCAATCGGTCACCCCTGGTCTGTGCTTGTGTGTAACTGTCCAGACTCAGTGAAACAGACGACTGCGCCTGTCTGTCATAGGCTGTTTAACGAAATGATTTCTGACTCACGACTCTCAATCTGCAGCTTCTGAGAGCCAGAGGAGCTAACCACAAGTTTTATCAGTAAAAAACACATTTGGTCTATCAGTGCAACCAATCATATCTCTACAGCTTTCGACCAAGACTCTAAACCGCTAAAACATCACATAAAAGTAGTCATGCTATTGTAGCAGCAGAATATTAAGAGAATTCCTATGAGAAATTGAGTTATGGGATGATATGATAATCTAAACAAAATTATAGTTGGTCTCTGATTACTGGTGTCCAGTCAAGTTAGAGCGTTATCATGTGCTCCCATTAACTTTCAGCGGGGAATGAGAAGGGAAAGGGGAGAAAAAAAATGAAGATGACGAGAATAGGAAAAGATGCATATGGTTAACACACTTCAGTCATGCTGCAAGAAATTGAGTCCTCTTGGAATTCAAAATTATAACTCACTTAATAAATAGAATCAAAAGAGAATCCAAATAAATTGCCTTTGCATAGCACTTACAGAATACCTTAACCTGGATGACTGAGAATCTCTTCACAGACATAAATTAACTTGTTTCATCAACATGTATGAGAATCAGTGAGAGAATTCCCAACCAATGTTTTTCTGTTAGGTTTAAGAGTTTCAGCTGGATAACATTCATGGAATTTTTGACAATATGGGACTGAGCAACATGGTGAAATAACAAATCCAGGGATCCAGTTAACACTGTACAGCAATGTTGATTAACAGTGTTACTCTCCTCTTACACTTATCCTGTTATCAAAGGCCTGACCTGGTTAGAAACACTGTGTCTGTTTAATATCTCAAAGACACTTCAGTTCAAACCGAAGGCCAGGCGCACATCAGGAGGAAATTATCCAGTTTCCATACTTTACTTAAACCACAAACAATAGTGCTCTATGAGACAAAAGACAGCGGCTCAGTAGCTTCGGTAATCTACCTGTGTCACAGTGCCATCTAGCTTTTAAATGAAGAATTTCACAAACTTTTTTTACAATTAATAATTAATGAATCACTACTGCTTCATGTTTTATTTCTAAACAGTAGAAACTGTAAAATTGAAATATCACAAAATTTTAATTGAATGTAATTCAACATACTAACCTAGCACGGCTTTGAATGTTCATTTTAGGCCCTGTTAGAAACATCCTCCTTCATCTCTGGTCATTTTTAGGGCTAGTTTGTGGTGGGGTTGTATTATACTGCCTTATATTGCGATATGCCACTATAATTTTGCACTCTATTCCTGTATAAAGTGCATGTTTATGATGCACAGCTGCTGGAGCTGTTGATGGAGTTAGTGACACAAGTTAACAGACAGAAGCACTGAGTTGTCACACACACAGAAACCTCCCTGACACAGTGCAGAGGGTGTGAATGGCTGAAACAACCACTCTCCGGGACCCAGCGGCTCACAAAGAGCTCACTCTCTCACTCTTGCTCACCCTGCACTTGTCCATTTGTCTTGGGTAATAAACTTCTAATGTTTTGGAATGAATTAATTACTATTAGAGGAGCCAATTCAATTCTAGGGTCCACAATAATATCACTCAACGGCCAGTAAAATACCTCTGTTTGATTTGCGCACGTGTATGTAGATGTGCACACACAGCATGTGCCTGGCCTCTCTCTGGACACAGGCACTTACTGAACCGCACAATGTTGAATAAACCAGTGGAGAAATTCCACTGAGTCAACACAGCCTGTGGAGTGTGTGTGTGTGTGTGTGTGTGTGTGTGTGTGTGTATGTGTGTGTGTGTGTGTGTGTGTGTGTGAGTGTTGGAAGCAGGGGAGAGTGGTGTCTTTCACAGGGCATCTGGAGTAAACACACACACACTCTGTTTATAACCTACCTGCCCATGGAATGCACTGAATCCAGCTGCTATGGCAACAGAAACCTGCCAGTAAATCTCTGTTTAACAAATTCTCTCTCTCTCTCTCTCCCATACACAGGCACACACACACACGCACACACACACTAATACAGACAATACGGTGTACTTTATTGTCCCTGTGGGGGGACTTTTCTTGTACTCACAGCAGTGATCTATCATGATTACAAGACACAAAGGTTAATAGAGCAGCCAGCCATCGAATAAATACCATCCGACACATTTTCACAATAAATAACGATACAGAACGTATTCAAACATTCACACACCCAAATATTTATTCACTCACACACAACTCATTTACATCCATACGCCTTTTTCACAGAAGAAATTTTGACCTAAGAAAAGGAAAAGCACAGGTGTTACCAATAAAATGAAATGGGCCTGTCATGTTCAATTGTCCCAGTAAGCCAGTGTGGCAGTGTGACAGCATGCACAATACCGGGACCCTGACACCGAAGCAGCTATGTGAAGTTCAGCCACCCTTCTTTTTATTACTTACACCTGTGCTTTTCCTGCTGTGACATGATGTCACAAATATTTAGCCGTGGCATTAAAGAAAAACTGCACAACCCCGTGAAGCCAAAAATGCATATATTCATTTATCATTTACATGTAATTCACAGGAAGATTCAGTATATAGAGGCTACGCTACAGTTTTGAACAGTTTCTGTGTGAATTTTTGTTGATTACCAGGATTTGAGCATAACAGGACCCCACTTGGATTGGTTCTTGTAATTCTGCCATTAACGAAAACATTTATTTTTATTTTTATCTTGCTGCCATTTGTGGCAGATAAAATCAGAGAAAACTTTTGATCAGTTTTGTTTTCAGTAATTCTGGTTGATTGGACCTCTGCTCAGGTTGAGGATGGGTGAAGCTATGCAGGTATTTACCTAATATCACCAAAATCAATGTATTAATGTAAAAGGTGTACGTCGTCCCGCCCTAACAGGTGCAACAAGAAGAGAGTGAGCTTGTTTGTACACACCAACATGGTGCTGAGAAGAGGTCTAATCAGGCAACAGGTGAAAACACCTGTTAGTGTACAATCGGTGTGCAGGGGCTTTAATATAATATTTCATATTACACAGTGTAGATAAACCATAATGTCTCATAATGTGCTGCGCAAGGGAAATGGAGGAGCTACTCACAGCTCACAGATTAATAATAATAATAATAAGAAGAAGAAGAATAATAATAAGAATAATGGAAGAGCACCTACAAAAAGATTTTGGAAGTTGCCTAGGCACAGTTTGGTTGACCTCTGTCAGTGCACATATTGTATCGTCATCCTGTTAGTGATTTTCTTGTATAGTACATACTGTATGCTGCGGAAGTCCATTGCATTCCCAAAAGAAATCTCGTAGTTATGACCTCTGTATATCATAATTATGACTTATTATCTTACTATCCCCTAATTACGAGGTAAAGTTTTTAAGATTTCTTCGCTATCAACGTAATTCAGCGATAGATGTCAGTACATTGAATGGTACATAGCAAAGAGGAACTGGTAATAGCTTTTTTAATTTTCCAAAATATGAGCTTAACAAAACGGGGCTGAAGTTGTAGCCCTCAGTGAAACTCAACGTTATACTTCATGTTTTTTGTAAAAGTTTTCCAAACTTAAAAAATACACACTTTATTGATATTTAAGATCACATTATATACGATAGACAAAAAACAAACTCTAAGCTAATAATACCATCCATATTACTCAGTAACATTATTATTTGCGACTGTCTCAAACCAAAGAGGAAATAAATGCGAATCAAATCAGGTAGCCTTAGCGTCTATGTCTTGTCAAATAGCGAGAAAACTACCTCAGGATCCGGATACTTTCCTCGTAATTATGAAATAGTAGAACCTTATCTCATAATATTTACGAGTAAAAATTACGATAGGTCTCTCCAAAATGTTTCCATTTGTGAACGCAGTGCGCTTTCATATTGTGCCATAAAATTAGTCTGCATAATGGGACACAGCACAATAGAACTGGTGGAATTTACAAGATTAATCAGGACTCCAGCAATTAATGCAATGCAGCATTTAATGTGAGTGGTTGCGCCTATGTGCGTTAATGCCTGTTAAAAGGTCAGTTGTATTGAAAAACATCCACTTTATGATGTTAATACTAACGCTATGAGCTTTTATTGTCCGATTTAATTAAAAGCCTACGCTCACGATTTGTTATCTAATCTTGTGTCCTACTCCACGTACCGCGTGTTTTGGTCCGTCGAGACGACGTCAAACGTAAACCTGAAGTGACGTGTCCTCCGTTCGCGGAGCTTCCGCCCTGCACATGTGTTTACTGAAAGAGCGGACGACCTAGCTCCAGCTACATCAGCGTTAGCGGTCTATACGCGCTGACGGTCTCTGCGCCGGCTGAAACATGGGGAAGCTGAATGTCGTGGTGCTGAGGTACTTGTCTCGAGATGACTTCCGAGTCCTCACGGCGGTAAGTAGCGCGCCAACTGAAGTCAGTTCTGCCCCAGCTGAGTTAGCCTGTGCTAGGCTAGCTTTGTCATTAAACAGTCAACCCCACATGTACTATACATACGTCAACAAACCTAAGGGCTCAAAAGGAGGCTGTCAAACAGTTGCCCGACGAGCTGTCACCGTTGCAGTGGGTAAAATAGGGGTAGTGTTGTCAGTTGGATGTTAATTAACAGAAAACAAATCACCACGTATAAATAATGTGTTATATAAATCTGTATCTACGTGTTGGCTATGAATATGGTGCTAACAATAACCACCAGGTAATAATGCATCATTATATGTTCGTTATGGGGACATGTTGGCCAAGCAGATACCAGCAGTGGTAGATATAACTGGAGTTTTAAGACCAAGTATCAGTCAATAATGGAACCAGTGGCATTTTAACTGTGATGAGTTTCCTTTCACCTTAAAGCATAGGTTCACATTTTTTTAAAATCTATCTCAAAGCGATATTTACATGCCCATATGTACATTGAATGAGTTATTAGTTGCAGTAATCAATCCTCTTCTATTATAGTAAACTGAATATCTCTGGGTTTCGGACTGTTGGTCACGCCAAAAAAGATATTTGAAGATAGACATTTCATAGACCAAACGAGTAATTAGTTAATTGAGAACAGATAGATTAACCGATAATTAAAATAATCGTTAGCTGCAGCCCTAATCCACAGCCCGCTTTGTGTGTAAAAATGTATTCCATAGTGCCTTTAGCTAATATGAGGATTTAGCCACCTGTGTTAACCAAATCAAGTAGATATCTTCCTTTTCAGTGCGAATTCCCTGTTCGTGTTCCCTTGTTGAGTGGCAGAGTAAGTCAAAGAAGGAAATCTGTACTTAAAAAGATTGTATCGGCATTGATTCACAGAAAGTGGACTGTGGATTTTGTCCCCCATCACTTACATTGGAATCATGTTAGGACGCAATCTCTTCAGGGTCAGTATAAACAGGAGGAATGATTACAGTACCTAAAAACTGTTACAGTTTTGTTACGGCCCATATGTATGTAATCATACATATGGGCCTGTAAGTATTGTGTTAAAATGCCTCTTCAAGGAGTGCACTGGAAGCTCACCTGGTTAACAAGTATCATATATCAAGGCTTGCTCTCCGCAGCAGCCTGGTTTCGAATCCAGCCCGGACTATTTGCTGCATGTCATCCCCTCTCTCACCCTTCTTTTCCTGTCTCTCTCCACTGAGTGTCAAATAAAGGCAAACGTGCCATTAAAAAATCATTTTAAAAATGCCTTGAAATCCTACTAGTGTAATCAAAATTCCATACCATGGTCTCATCAAGCAGTGCTCATTTCAACGCTCTCAACACTCTAATAATCATATTCTGTTTCATCCTGGGGATTTTCCCTCACACAGGTTGAGATGGGGATGAAGAACCATGAGATCGTTCCAGTGAGTCTCCTGTCATCCATCGCTAGCCTCAAACATGGCGGCTGTAATAAGATTCTCAGAGAGCTTGTCAAGCACAAACTCGTAGTCTATGAACGCAGCAAGAGTAAGAAAAACACACAGCGACACTAGCTTTGTCACAGAAGTACAGATAGAGACGGTACATGTAGGTTAGTTTTCAAATGTGGTGTGTATATGTCTATTTCAGCTGTGCAGGGCTACAGGTTGAACTACGGAGGATATGACTACCTTGCCCTGAAGACATTGTGCTCCAGGGAAGTGGTCATTTCAGTCGGCAACCAGATGGGAGTGGGTAAAGAGTCAGGTAAGAGAGAAAAACCCCAAAAAGTATGTCAAGTATATGAATCATTAAAATGTTTTTACGTTAATGTTCGTTAAAGTTTTAAAGATTCCCAAGATGTTAATGTAAATGAGAGTATGTTCGCTATAAGATTTCTAGGCTTCATTGCCAGTCTGTCATATGCTCTTGTTCATATAAAATTTTTCTTTGTGTTTACCTCCTGTAGACATATATATTGTGGCAAGTCCAAACGGGGAGCAGTATGCGCTGAAGCTTCACAGATTGGGTCGTACCTCCTTCAGGAACCTAAAGAACAAGAGAGATTACCACAAACACAGGAAGAACATGTCCTGGCTCTACCTCTCTCGCCTCTCTGCCATGAAGGAGTTCGCCTACATGAAGGTAATGTAACAAATCAGAGAGAGTATGTAAGTTAGGCGGAAGAGAAAAAGAAAATGTCACCAACCAATTCGTGTGCAGATGTGCCACAAGAGTTCAGTTTGTGTGGTGCATCTTTTAAATCATCTCCTAATTTGTCAGGCACTGTATGATCGAGGCTTTCCCGTTCCCAAACCTGTGGACTACAACAGACATGCTGTAGTGATGGAGCTCATCAATGGATATCCACTGTATGCAAACAAGCCATTCTTCTTTCTTGTTTTAAAATATTACATAGTACACTCTTTGTACTTTCTGTTCCTTATATAATTTGTCTGTATTTTCTCTCTCCTCCAGGTGTCAGGTGCATGAGCTACAGGATCCACCAGCCCTGTACAATGAGTTCATGGAGCTTATAGTCAAACTGGCCAATCACGGCCTGATCCATGGAGACTTTAACGAGTTCAACCTTATGTTGGATGACCAGGACCACATAACTATGATCGACTTCCCTCAAATGGTGTCCACATCACATCCTAATGCTGAATGGTTGGATTCTCTGCCATAAAGTTGAAAATCAATGGTTAAAATTAATAAAACAAACAAAAGATGTACATGTTGTTAACTTTTCCATACTTTGCTTCTAGGTATTTTGACCGAGACGTGAAATGTATCAGAGATTTCTTTGCAAAAAGGTTCAATTACGAGAGTGAGCTTTTTCCAACCTTCAAAGACATCAGGTAACTGCTATTATTTTTCAGGTTCAAATAAATCACAAACGCAGACACATACAATGAAAATTGTGCTGGATATATACAATATACTTTTTTAGTGTGAACATTGAAATTGCTCTCCTGTTGTCTTTTTCTTTTATCAGGTTAAACAACTCAATTTTATTCATTTGTAGAACATGTTTTGTTTTTTTTGGGGGGGGGGGGGTTTAATTTCTACAGAGCTTACCTGCTGGCATTTATGTTGTATGTGTCTGCAAAACAACAATTTAATGGCCAATGATGTAATATATTGGCCAATGCTGAGAAAAGTCACATTTTGAATTGGAATAGTTTTACTTCTTTACAGTACATATATTTCAAACACTGACTTTGAAGGGAAACAACTCTTAATTGATCTTTTGTTGTCACCGTTTATTCATACAGGCGGTCGTATTCTCTAGATGTTGAAGTCTCAGCTAGTGGCTTCACCAAAGATCTGGAGAGAGATGGTGCATTGCTACACCCAGCTGGACCTGAGGGAGAGGAAGATGATGAAGAGGAGGATAATGACGAAGAGGCAACAGGCGAGGAAGCAGAAAGAGAAGAGGAGAGTTTGGATATGGAGGAATATAAACATGTAATGCTGGAACTGGAGGGTCTGAAAGTCAGCGACACACATGCAGACAGACGAGACCAGGAGGAGGAAAAAAGGGAAGAAAAGGAGACTGAGAAAACATCTGCTGCTAGAAGTGATGAAGAAACAGAGAAAGACTTAGAGGAAGAGTTGAAGGAAGTAGAGGATGAGTGTCCAGACCTTTCTGCCTCTAACAAAGAGTTCAAACCCTTCAGGTAATGGAAGGATAACACAATACAAGCGCCACAGTGACGCATATTTGATAAGATGAGGATTTTATGTTTGAATACTCCACCTACAGCTGCGGTACCAAGCCAACAAATAATTTTAGGTCTGTTAATACGAGAGCCTAGCAGCTTGAGAAATGGTCAATGAATTTCAGAGACAGACATCTGGAAAAAAAAAATACCGCATAATTTGTGTCAAATAGGGAAGGGTTGTTTATTAAAAAAAAGCATGCAAATTACACAACAGTGAACTTCTGTGTTTTGTTGTAAAAATGTGCCATAATAGCAATAAAAAATTTTTTGGTGTGTTTTTCTCCTGCAGAGACTCAGACAGTCTTCTGCACATGGCAGAACACAGGAGGAGGAGGGTGGATAGTGAGGCCACAATGGGCAGCATAGGGAGCTGCTCTACCATACCACCAGTAAGTTAAACACAGACAGACACACACACACACAGCTGTCTGGACTTAAGCGTATTATACAGGGGTCAAGGTTACAGACAGGGACACTATTACAGTACCACTACAAAATACAACCGCTCCGGTTGATTTGATCACTTTGAACGTATGAATATTTAGACATTCCACAACCCATTGTAGCAATCCCAGTACACAGAAAAACCGGACTGTCCTGTGGGTTTTGCTAAAGAGCATTAAATGGTGTTTCAGTTTGTGGAAAAAATGGCTGACATGTAGCAGAAGCAATATGTCTACATAGTGTTCTGTCTGCACGTTCATCTGTAGTAACCTGCTGTTTTTGTCGTGTGTTATGCAGGAGGTTGTCCGTCAGACGGTGCGGAGGCAGCTCACCAAACAGCAGAAGGCAGCACAGAGGAGACGTCTGCAGAAGGGAGAGGCCAACTTGGTGACCAAATCCAGGAGGGAAAACCAAAATAACATCAAGTCTAGTTTGGAGAGCGCCTACTTCTGGGGATAAATGGGACTGCAGTGATGGACAGCTGGAATTCATGGCAACATGCTTTTTGTTTGGTTAACATGCATGCCGTGTGGTTCCTCTGTAAGAGTTTTAACACGTTTTGATTGATGGCAAAATCAAACAAGACTTGTGCAACAGCTCAGCTGTTCTGTACTGTTATGGAAAAATTAGAGGGAGGTATAACAAAACAAAGATCACACTGAAGTGAAACAGTATGGGCTTGTTTGTATTTCTCTAGTTGGCTCTCAGAAAATCAGAAAATCTCCTCACTCTCAAGTATGAGGATGGGCCATCATGATTTACCAATAGTCTAATGTAAATATAATGAAGTGATTTGATTAACAATTAAACCATTTATACGTATCTGCTTAGGTGTGTTATCTTTGTCTGGTCAAAATAATGGAACTGCCTTCAAAAGTTAAATGTGCTTGCCACTCAAGTTGGGCACATTTTTTTTAAACTGATACTCACATATGACATATTAACCTCCAACATTACTACAACAGACAGAAACAGATACAATAAGTTGCCCTTATCTAAGTGTCAGGTTCATTCCCAGTTTGGGTATACTGCTGACAGAGTGACTAATGTGGGTTTGGATTTAAGATTCAACCCGAATGCATTCAGGGAGAGCTTTTATTTATGAGAAACTCCCGTTGTTCAAAGGTTTCCCACTGTTACGGTTGTTTGAATAGTTCAGTACCTCCAACCTCCCAGCAGCCGATCAAAATGGTAAAGACTGACACAAGCATTTGGCAACATACATGCCCCAGAACACACCAGGACTTTAACTATTAGAAGGGGGAAAAAAAGGTCTACCGCTCTCTTTCACTTACATATTTTAACACAGTGAGAAAAGTAAAAGATGAGAGAGTAGAGGACCTGGGAGCTAAGGAACCGCTTCTTTCTCAGAGTTTGGTTCATTTATGCATAAGAGGCTTTCAGAGAGTGGGTGAATTCAGACTTGAACAATGGCCATTCATATTGAATAGAGTGAATGGACCTCAGAGCCTGGTCTCAGTGGGCTCAAACTAGTGTGTGAAGTCAAAAGTATCCCACCCCCACACATCTTAGACACTACATGTTGGGCAGAATTGTTCCTATGATCCTGGATACTTACATGCAAAAGAAGCCGCTAGTTATATACCGAACCACTCACAGAACTGTTCATGGTTTTCGTCTTCCTGAGGATGGTACATTATGGCGTCTGTGGTTCAATTTGGCAACTTTGTGCAGGTATTCAACTATCCAACTCTGTTGAGGGATTAGCCAGCTGCAAGGCCCGAGGGGAGGGGCTCAGCATTCCTGCTCTGCACCTCTGTGCGTGTGTGTGTGTGTGTGTGTGTGTGTGTGTGTGTGTGTGTGTGTGCGCGTGCATGTGTGTGCATGTGTAGAAAGAGTGAGGGGCCCTGTGAGCTAATTGGCAGAGAGGGTGACAAAGGTGGTCTGCTTCAAAAGAGAAATCCTGGTGAGATGTTCACACAGGAGAGGAGGAGGAGGAGGGGAGAAAGGGAGTTAAGGAGGCGCAGAAAGGGAGAGTGGAGGGGCTTTCAGATTTAGAGTATTTCGTATGATGTTCCCATCTTGAGCTGTGATGGCGTGTGTGCCATTTTGATGGACCATTTCGGTGAAGCGTTTGGGAGCTGAGAAAAGAGGACTGAAAGTGTTTGAGGTGGCTGTGGAAGTAAACATTGAATGAGGATGAGTAAAGTGAAAGTTGAGGAGAGCATCATGTCGTACCTGTCGCAGACTGAGATCGACACCAGCCCCAAAGACTGTGAGTAACTGAGAAACAACACATGTAATGTTAGTTTCAGCAGGAAATAGACAAGTCGTTGTGTTTTAAATATCAGAATCATACTGTTGCAACTTACAGCTGTGTTTCCAACTGACCTGACAATGATAATACAAAAACAGGTGAGCAGTTTATTGTTTTCTCATAACTTTGTTACATTCCCTGTAAAGTGCAATGCCTCCAACAAGTGTCAGTCAAGTTATCCCTGCTGCAGTGAATTGTTTGGCACACAGTGAAGGACACGGGAAACGTTAAAACCCATCTCAGGGATAGAAATAGCTCAAAAGGTTACAAAATGCTATTTTTGTCTGAGTTATGGGGTGTTTCCCTTCAGCTCATGATTCTACTTAAATAAACACTGTCTGGAAATGCAGATTTAAAAAGATGTCTGGCTTGTATATTTAACATTTACACATTATCTAAAAACTTCACCTCTAATGATGACCCAGAAGAGTTATTGGAATGTTTTCTGTATCAGAAGGAAATCAAGATATGAACTGAGTCTCCTTGAGATAAATACATGAATCTACACTCCAACGGTTTACGTTGTGTCAAGGTCATGGATGTTTTCAGCAGTGTCAGTCTTCTTTTCAACATCCATGTTTATGCAGTGAATGTGGTGGGCATGCTCCATAACTTCTGGGAGCAGAAGCAGACGAGTCGGTTAAATGGTTCCCTCAGTGATTCAGACGGTTCTGGTGGGGATGCAGCCATCCAGAGAGAGAGCCTACTGTTGTACGAGTCTGCACCCTCCCCTGGTCCCCCGTACATCTGCTATGTCACGCTTCCTGGTGGAAGCTGCTTTGGTAACTACAAGGTGCGTTTGTCATCATCAATGCTGTCTAATGTTACATGCCTGCACTGCCTTAATGAGCGAGAATGTACACTAGTTATCCATAATATGCTGTTGGAGATATCACCAGCATGTGGTGAGTGCACATAAGTGACCAGAAATAAAATAAAATTGCTGAGGGCATGGAAATGGTAAGATCAGTTGTAAATGTAATAAAA
Organism: Xiphias gladius; assembly: GCF_016859285.1. Lineage (NCBI taxonomy): Eukaryota > Metazoa > Chordata > Actinopteri > Istiophoriformes > Xiphiidae > Xiphias > Xiphias gladius. The sequence continues at coordinate 16,373,265 of NC_053418.1, read as the reverse complement.
GCGAGTCAGGAATTCAATTCAGTCTATGTAAATAACTAGTACGGCAATTTTTTCAAATTAAGTAACAGTTATTTCACATAATATTCCGAAGTATACAGCCATCAGAATCAAGTTTTCTTAAAAACTGTTGTTTTTCTGACCAAAAGCATTTGAATTTGTGCCAAGTTGTGTTACATTAACTTCCACATTCAGAGGGTAGGTGCTTTCAAGCAGGACTTGAAGAACACTCAGTGGGAATTAACACACTGTCGCACATACTTTTAAGGGTGTTAAAAATCAATGTTGTTCAGTTTAAATCCCACAGTGCTTCTCAATGGGCTCATTGTGATCCAGACAGCAGCCCCCAGCTCAGACCAGGCATGTGATTGGTTATCTGTGAATGCCTCTAATGTCTTAATCTCACGGGTGATTTGAGTTCTGATCCCATGATTAGCTGTAGTCAAGTGTAAAATCATCATAATGTAAGAGCGAGCGAGCCCATTTAGGCTTCGCACATGTCAGCAGACCCTAAAATTTCTGTTTGAAGTCACAAACTTGAAATTCATTTCCCTCCCCTTTTGCACTATCCCAGACCTTTTAACCCTCATGTTCATCACCTCCACATCCTTAGGTGTGTGACAGTCAGGCAGAAGCTCGGAGGGATGCCGCTCGCGTGGCTCTGATGAACTCTCTTGTGAATGAGTTGCCGTGTCGTCGCATCAACCCTCAGTTCATCACTCAGAGTTTGCAGCAGGCGGCTGCAGACAGTGCTGTGAGTGTGAGACAGTGCAAACACACACTGTTAAACTTTATTGCAAGGCAGACTATAGGGATGACAGAGAAGAAGAGTTAACCTCCACATGAATGTTGACCTGCACTGTTGTCTCTGTAAAGGTCTCTGTAGAAGATGCATGTGACTCAAGCACCAGCATAGGAACCTACAGTTTGCTCCTCCACTCATACATAGGAAGGACGATGCTGGAGTTCCAGGTAAAACATAAAACCGGAGCCTAGTTTGTAAACTCTGTTTTCCTTGTAGCTGTGCTCATAAATCATGTGGGGTCATGTGGTAATCGTGTGAAAGAGCTATTTAATTCAAAGGATTCAGGCTTTGTGAAGCACTTCTTTGCACTAAGGGATATTAAATAGTTTATTCATTTTTGGACCCCAAATTAGTTCATTTTAATTTTACATACTTAGGAACTATTAAGCCAAACAAAACAAAAATCACAACCACTGGGTGGTAATTCCACCATACAGTGTTATCATTACACCCCTACTTCGTTTTTGCCTCTTTATTCCCACCCCATCCCACTCTCAGTCAGACCCTGGCAGGGAGTCTTGGTATGAAACACTTAATATTTCTACCGTTGTGTAAATAAGCATATGCCTGCAGACAGAGGGTTATTAGTGGGGGGAAATGGGTTAATTATCATTCCTGCTAAAGCACAACTCACAGAGATGGAGAGCTTCCAAGTAATACACACACCTCCATACGTGCGCACATGTTCATACACTGACACTGAAATTTAGTCACACACATACAAAAGCCTGCACACATAGCATCAGCCATGAGGTATGCAGCTGTCAGTGCTTTGCATGGTTTATACATGCAGTTAGTGCAGGAGGTGGCAAATAGTTTAGTAGTAAAGCAGAATCCTAAAGAAGTAGCATAACGCAGATGCACAGCTGGAAAAAGAGTAAACAGGTCGGCAGGTACAGCGTGGACATGAACCCTAGACAACTTAAATGTGACAGTTTCCATCTGTGACTCATTAGGTCAATTTTGGTTAATGTATAGACTCTCTCTGTTTAACACTAATGTCACTAGCTCCTAACACATGGCAGCTGTTTAGCCAGACAGCGTTTTTTAAATCATGGGGGAAACCTACCTTGTGCATAAAGATTTACAATATCTTTTCAAACCAATCATCCACAGTTTAGGTGTGAGTTCAAGACATGCCCACATAATGTGTTATCTTTGTCAGATGTACACACACAGAAATGGATGTTTAGGTTCACTGTTTAAATCATTACTCATCAAACTGCTCCAAACTTTCTCTATGTGTCTCCTTCTCACCTATTTTCTCACCATCTCTATCCCTCTGTAGGAGATGATGACAGTTTTCCAGTTGTTGCACTGGAACGGGACACTGAGAGTTCTGAGGGAAAGGCAGTTTTCTCGACAGGTATAGGGTCTTTCCAAGGACATATCTCATCCCTGGTTAGAGCAACTTTTGATAAAACATCAGTATCTCTGCCTCTATATACTGTAGTGATGCTTGCACCTTTTTTTCCCCCTCCCTCTCAGAGTGTGATTGCCTATTACTCTAAGCGGGGTCTTGATGAGTACATGAGCAGCAGCATGGCTCTGGATTGGCTCGGACGGGAGCAGAGGTCACCGGGGCGGCTCGGGGAGGAGCTGCAGGTGGCACAGAGGGAGATGGTGTTGGCCCGACGTCGAGGCATAGAGCTGCGCTTCTACAAGGAAAAGACAGAGATCCTCAGCCTGGCTCTGAGTCAAGCATACATTCACCACACACCTAAAGCCCCGAGCCAGACAACGAGTCACACATACAAGCATGAACAACTTCCTTTACACACATTATACAGCCAGGACACAGAAGTCCAGCTAACCCCGCCCTGCAGTCCTTCACCCACTCCTCATAAAAACACAAAGCAAACAATCTGTCAAACCTCTGGCAAACGCATGGCCTCCAACAGTCCTTCACCGTGCTCCCAGCAGACTTATGTGACTTTAAAGAACTTTGAATAGACTGAAGCAGGGGGTACAGGATGGACGATCAAAGCTGTCATTTGACTCTGAGCGAGTTAAAAGTCTGCCACTCGACATGTGACATCTGTTTGGGAGAACAGATCATATCAAGCACGCTCGTGGTCATCAGGTTTTCTGTAATCATAAGAGTCCTGTAATCACGAGAGCTAAAAACATTGTGTTCATTTGTGTATTAATTATGCTCTAACCTTATTAACACTCTTTTGTGAATATAGAGCTAAAGATGTGTGTAGTGTATTTGCAGCTTTAACCACAGCATTCAAATGATTTAAATCAACTAGTAGTAAATGTTATACTGTAGCAGCGACCATATCTGTTTTTGTACGAAAAGAACTCAGTTTTACTGCCTTACCTTTTATTAATGTTCAGATCTGTTGTCTTTCTGAGGCGTATATTAAGATACCCAATGTCGACTGCAACTTCGAATACAGGAATTTTAAAATGGTTTGAATTATTTAGCCTATGTGCCATTTCACCTACCAGCAGCTCAGTGCTTCTCCTCGCTCCTCCTGTCTTCCTCCCTTTTGAGCATGTCATCTGGCATAGCAATTTCCTCAATGGAGACTGACTGACTTTGTGAAATTGTGGGAGACGTGTCGACTGGATGTTATGAGACAGAGTCTGTTATGAGCGTGACACACATTTATTCTATAATGTCAAAGAGCAGCTAGGTATAAAACAATCCGTTTTCTAGGCATCAATGAGATTAGAATGTGACAGAGGATGACCGGTCAGGTCAACTGTCATTATAAGATCCAGCATTGACTATATTCTTCATGAAAAAATCCATACAGGCCACGAGCATGCACCGGATCTTGTAGATCAGGTTGAGGACAGGGAGTGAGTGCATTTTAAAGGGAAATATTGTGCTTATCATTGTAATAAACATTTGTAAATAAATTTTTATTTCCATTGTTCATGACCTGCCTTGGCATTCATATGAAAGCTATTAGCGATGGTAAAGCCCTTTTAAAAACTGTAATCGATTAAAGATTACATGTTTGAGAAATATTATATATTAATTTTAGATTTGTGGGATACTTTTCTTGCATTATTACCTTGGTTTCTGATTAAGGCACCAGTTATAAAGGGTTTATAAGCTGTAATTAATGGTTAAGAAATCGTTTGCTAATGCTATAGATCAGTTAGAAGTCATTAAAAAGAACATTATGGTTTCCAGGTTGTGGAAAATCTTTACCTACCGCTACCTCACCTCTCCTCCAGCATAACACTTTGCTTGTCTTTTTTAGCTCTTTAAGCACATAAATTTCACTCAATAGCACACCTTTCCACTGCTGACGCTTGATGACGCTGGGTGGATACAAACCATGTTCCTCACCATACACTAGAATAAATTGCAGCATTCTTTGCAAGGGAACAACACACAAGAAGCAGGCATGTCACTACCAGCAGACAAGCAGTGCCGGCCACTTATCAAGAAATGAAAGAAACAGACCAGTATGCAACAGGAAATTGAGCAACTGAAGATGCAGCTCAACAAATTCATCCTTGAGAATAGACAGGCAGAGAGAGTACTCCAAGAGGTAAGTTTAGTTTATCTAACATTTCACAGTAGCTGTTTAATATTTAAGTGGTGGTAACATATTTGGTTTTCATTAAAACCAATGTCGGCTGATACTGTTTTACTTCTTGGCTTAAAAACAGAGATTGATCTTGCTCAAAGTTTGACAATAAATGGAAGAAACCAGGTACAAACTCATTTTTGAAGAGTGCCAAAATTACTGGAAAAATTAATCAATGTGTATACTCTGGACACTAGTTCTTCATATGCTTATTAAAACTGTATTCAGGGTCATTTAACGTGAATGACTTATTATGACATATTATTTCTTTGAAAATTTTTAGGCATTTTTCAGATTATTTGCATCTTGATCTTGTTCAACTGATGGAGTTTACGGTCATAATTGACCAAACTAAACTCATTAAGTTATTGGCAGGTAATCATGACATACTTGGCATGCTATATATATATATATATATATATATATATATATATATATATATATATATATATATATATATATATATATAAAAGTGTCTTTGGTTTGGAACATAGGTCTTTATTCTAAATTCAAAACAACTAAAACCATAAAATGAAGGCGGGAGCCCACTTCTGGAACAAAAATGTCTGATAATTTTACCCCCAACCCTGATACGTCTTCATTACTTACAGAATAAATATACAGTACTTGAAAAACAGATCCTTGTCAGAATGATCAATAGTCATTTGTTGACTGCATTCTTCAGTGTCTTCAGTTTATTGAAATTTATGTCTTCAGGTTTAAAGGTCATTTAACTCACAGAGTTTTACATTAGAACAACTGAACAACAAACTTATGTTTAAGTTCAAACTAAAATATCAGTGCTTTTTAGAGTGAGTTGCGATACACTTTTTGCCCCTGTTTCTATTCTGTCCATCGTTGTGTCTCTGCGAGGGAGTTTGATGTTGTTCCACGATGTCTTCGTGGTCCTGGATGAACATCTTAATCTAAGAGGGAGACAGTGGGAAACAGTATGTTACGATGATCATTTTCTGTCACTCTGGCTGTTTGTCGGCATCTCTGCTCTGTCAGGGTACGTGCCTTGTCCAGCTGTTTCTCTGTGTCGTTTATATCGACACTTTCCTCTTCTCCTAAACTGCCAGCTGCCATTTCATAGAGGTTGAGGGTCGCCATCTTAATCTGTCCCAATAGCAGTGTTTTCTTTGCCGCAGTTTCCTGAATGTGGTTCCACTTCCTTTCCTGCATGAGGACAGGGACAAAGAATTTCATACTGAAGATGGTAGTTGAGTCTTTAAGCAACATTTGATCTGGTCCATGTGTTCTGACATCGGATTTTGACTCGGGATTATGTGTGGTACCCAGGTTAGAGCTTCAGAGCGCATCTCCTCCAGCTCGGTCTGGAGCCGGGAGAGTTGTCGGTTCTTTTGCAGCTGCAGCAAGTCGTACTGGTCCTCCAGTGCCGCCAGTGCTTTTCTCTGTCGGTCAGCCTGTTCCTCTGCCTCAATCTGCCTCTGATAGAGCTGGTCTCTCAAGTGGAGTTGACTCTGCAAATGATCCACGAGCGAATCCACATCTTCAAACTGTAACACACACACACATTAAAGGCGTAGCCCCGAAATCCAACTTCATTATCTCCTCAAAACATGTCAGGGTTTTCCATAGTGTTTTACGGCACAGTCGGGACACCTCGCCTGAAACAAAGACCACTCCTACTAGCATCACACAAATTACTGCAATCTTCTGAAATAAAGCATCGACCTGCAGGGAGAAAGAGCCAGAGGTGTTATTTCACGCAGTGTGGCTACTGTTCAAGTCTTCATCCAGAGACACGGTGAGTCAAGACTTAGAGTGGCTACCACCATGACTAAACAATCTCCAGGGGTCAAACTGAGCTTTGGACCCTCAGTGAAATTTTTCAGTTAAAGAATACTTACATTATACTGAAGGGGTTGTGTGAGGAAAGCCGTTGGGCATTTATGCTTTCAGAGCATCAAAAAGATGAGTTATGTGTAATAGTTTGGAAACTATAACTGATTTGGTTTGGAGTTGACATGTTAGGTGGTCCTATGCGTTTCAAAAAGACTTTCAACTGACAAATGGTTTGGTGAATGAATTTAGTCACGTTTCTCTGCCACATAAAAATGCTGTAGCCTACCTTAGTCCTTTTCACTATCTGCTCCATGATGTCCTCGTACACAGTGTGTCTCTGCACCTCACACTCTAGTTTCTGTTTCCTCTCCATCAGTTCGACCTTCTCCTCCTTTAGTTTCTGTATCTCCGCGTCCTGTTGAAGAAGCTCTTTCCTCTCCCTCTCTGTTTTCTCAATGACTCGATCAGCAGCTTCATCCTACACAGAAGGAGATTTTAGTTAGTTAGGCCGTTGTCATCCAGTTCCAGCTGTGAACCCGGAATCCTCTATGTAGAGTCTAATACAGGAGTCATGTGTGAAATATGGTAACCTACTGTACCTTGAGAAACATATCAAAGCTTAGCTGTAGGTCCTGCACTTTCTGGAGGTTCTGGCGCAACTCATCTACGCGCTGTTGCAAACCTTTCAACTTCTGCATAAAAACACACACAGCAGACAAAAGTTTACTTAGGAAGATTCGCTGATTCTCAAATGCATGTCTGTTTTCCTTGGAATCTTTAATTACAGGGAGGAAGATGGAAGCGTTTTTTGAATTTATCTTATTTTCCTAATTGCCAAATTTTACACACATTAATGAAAATTCAGTAAGTCAAGTTTTGGAAATTGAACTAAAGAGGAGTTTTTTCAAAAATGTTAAAGCTATGAGGACTGTGCTTTTATTGGAACTGTTTTGAGAAATTTGGCTTGAAGTCTGTTTATTTTATTTATGTTATGTTCCTATGTTACTATTTACGTGGTGATGTTGCTCACCATGCTGCCCTGTTTATTTTTGTTTTATTTAGGCTGTTCTGCTTTCCTGGCGTTGATCTCTATTCGTCCAAAGTCCTCTAATAAAGCAGTGAAACCCAGCTTTTAGCCGGTTGCCCACCTGTTTGCGCTCCTGTAACACCGCTTTAAGCTCTTCGTCCTCCCGGCGTTTCTTCAGTAGTTCAAAGACGGCAGAGCTTGTGTCAGGTGCTCCCTTCGTCCCAAGGCTGGCCCCCGCACACGGCCCCCTGTTCACACACAAGCGCAGTAGTGGGTTATTGCCACTGGTCGCTCGGACTGATTCTTTCCGGGCTTCGCGGGATCAGACGGGGAGAACCGCGCCACATCGACTCACCGTGAGACCTGCTCCCGACGGATGGGCTTCGACAGACTCATGAGTCTTGGTTGTTTGACGACTTTCAGAGCGATTTCACGATGCACACTCTTCCTCCTCTGGTCGTTCGTTGAAGTTTGTTTTCAAACTTTTCTGTGAGCGTGCGGTTCCTGCGTCTCGTTTCTATGGTAACACACACCCGGGACCTTTAAAGGCACAATCCGGCATTTCAGGGCAAATAACTAAATAAATAAATAGAATATTTAATCTATTCGTCAGACTCTACTAGAACTGCAAAGATTAGGCGATGAATCAGTCAGTTAGTCAGTTACTAGAAAATTGATCAACAACTAGAAATTTAAATGTTAACCAAAAGCATGGTCCCACCAAAACTTCAAAAACATGGTCTTTATATTAATTTGATATGTAAGTCAAACTCTTCAACTATATCCATTGATCATTTAAGTAATTTCTCAAGCAAACAGTTGATGGTTCCAGCTCTTGAAAGATCCCTTTAAACATTTTTCAGATATAAAAATACTTATCTTAATAATAATTTGCAGATGATATGGTTTTTCCCACAAAAGACTTCAGTTGACCAGCTAGTTAAAAGTTCTTTAAAGCACCTTTGTTCCTCTTCCCTATTTGATGAATCTAGAATCTATGATTATGAAAATAGAAGATGTGTCTCCTCCTACACAGTAAAGTCAGTGCTCAGTGTTGGTGCATCGGGTTTCAGGTTCTTACATCCAACTTGTGTTAAGTTGTATATTTGGACCACAACTGGCCTCCAGACAGGTTGAGATATCGCAGAATTTTGCTCGTACAGGCTTGTCTTAAACTCAGGTTTGAAGTGAGCACAAAGAAACTTCTCCCTTCAGCAGATGGATTTGAAAACAGCCGTCTAGTGTCAAAATCACATAGTTACAGCTTGTCTTGCCAGCTTGTCTTATAATAGTGTAAAGTGAATATCTTTGGCTTTTGGATTGCTGGTTTGACCAAAAAAGCTACTATGTCATCTCTGGTTCTTGGATGGGCATTTCCAAGTACTTTCTGGCATTTTATAGACAAAATTTAGTCATCAAGATAATCAGAAATAATCAGCAAATTATCCAATAATCAAAACAATAATTAGTTTAAACCCTATCATCAATACACCACCATGAATGGATTATTGAGCAGGTAAAACAGGCACTGGCCTATGAGCCCCTGGATTTGAGGGGGTCCCTAAGCCAGAGCCTCTGTTTAAAGTTACTTTAAAGATTTTTCAATAAAAGTCAAGGGGCTGAGTCAAAAGAGGGTAAGCTCTCATCTCAGTGTTTTTGTTCCTAACTCTGATCTGAGTCCTTTCATGTTGAGTATCTGACCACCTACAACATTAGGCCATATTAATTTTTATCACATTTGTTAATACAGCAGCAAGGTCCATACTTAGGGTAATACTGTACTGCTACTACCTCTTACTAGCATAAGGCTGCGTTAAAATTGGTAAAGCAATTAAAGCTTGAGTGTGAACAAAATAGAGAAGTTTTGTGTGATTTTTTTTTTTCACTTCAATTCACTGGGGAAACCCCTTCGATGGGGCATTTGTGAGAAGGAGTTTTTGTATCCTTCTGGATGGAGGTTACCTGGAACACAAACCATTCATAAACTGATTATTAACATTTACAACTGCAGACTTGATTTATTAACATGTATAATTGACTAACTTTAACTAATGACTCATTAGGAACTGAGAAACCGAAAACCCTTTATGAATTTCACATTTATTAGAAAGTGTTAAACCATAAAAACTTGTTAATGGTTGATAAACCTTTATAATTGAATTGTTACTGAACAGAGACTCAAAACAATATTATTACCAAGACAATGAATTTAGATGGAGCACAGTGATGCATGAGAGCCTTTATTCAAACAACAGAATGGGAACTTCTTAACTTAAAAATGTAATTTAAAAAAACAGCCCTTACCATAAACATTTCACATTTACTTTATTGTACTCCATTAGTTTTGCACGGATATCAACAGATAGTACAACTCTATATATTAGGTTACAACATAGTATGTCTTGTAAATGTTAATAGTTAATAAATGGGTTTTGGTCCAGATGTCCTGCAGCCCTTTTCCAGAATATACATGGTCAAACAGTCTATTGGAGACGTCGCCACAATGAATTAAAGAGCTAAAAAGACAAGCAAAAAAAACTCGTAACCTAAAGTTGTTATAACTGATTTAAAAACACTATGTAAATAATAGTGTTTAACAATTAATTAAACCACCAATTACAGCTTATAATTAAGTTATTTATAATCAGTGCCTTGTCAGAAAGTGGTGCATAGTTTGGCTTTACTGGCTTTCCGTAGAGAGGTGGAGTAGTCACGTGATCAAAGCTTGTGATAGCGGAGTTCCTGGAACAAACAAAACAAATGACAGCTTATCAGCGGACTGGGCTTTCGCTGCATGTCAGTCGCCTTGATGTGCTGAAATCCTATTTTTACCATGTCAGCAACAAAACGGAATATTTAGAACCGCTGGTGGATAAATTACTAAGGAAAAAGACAGCGGAGCAAGCCAATAGCTGGGCGTTAGCTTAGCTTAGCCTTGACAGTGCGTCTTCAGTTTCGGAGTTTAATGAGCAGGGACTGGTTGGTTGCGTTTTCCACAAATCTATTCTCTGGATACTATATCTACGCTAAGACGGACTAGTTGTTGCCTTGATATCCTCCGTCGGCAACTTTTCTCAACGGGCCATAAAAAGAGTGTTTTGTTTACAACCAGTGACATTGTTTATCTTGACAGCACAGCCTGCCTCTAGCTGCTTATCACAGGGAAGACCTCGCTAGCTATTCCAGCTAATGTTGGTTATTTGTGTGTGTGTGTGTGTGTGTGTGTACAGTATACATATGAGGGCTGTTCGTTTCCAGTTGATCGTTTCCACCAGGAGACACCTCGGTCAGCTCTACGTCAGTGTGATGTGAGTTGTGAAAAAGCTCAGGAGAGCAGTCACTAAAAATGGAGGCTGTAAGACCAAATAAGACCAAAGCGAAAACCAGCAGAAAATCTCAGGTGAATACAACCGAGTCCGAGGTCCTGCTCTTTCCTTTTGAAATCACAGGTGGAAGGGGGGGGGGGCTATTCCAACAAGCATTGTTTAGATACAAGACAGGACTCTTCAGTCCATCAGAGTTAAATGTACACACACAAATATGGACAAATTAAGAGTATCCAATCCAACATACATTTATGTCTTTAGAAATTGAGTGGAAACTGGAAGACCTGCTAAACATGGAAACTACAACCTGTTACACTGACACATTGTGCTGAGACGACATAATTTACTATTTTTGCCACATTTATCATAATGTTTGCTCTCTAGTCACACACCCTTTGTCACATCTAGAAAAACTATAGCACACACTTTGTTAACCAAGGAAATTTAATCTGATTTTTATTTATTTATTGTCTTATGTCTTCAGCTGGTCAGGAAGCAAAAGCAGGCAGAGGAAGAAAAAAGAGCCACAGCCCCCTCAGCAGTCTGTGATGAGGCCTCCACCTCTGGCTTCACTGACATCCCCCTCAGTCTGCCCTATCAGGAGCCAGAGAAAGAGCAGCAGGACGCTGTTCAGCCCCCTGAGTCCACAGCACAGCCATCAGATCTGTCCTCTGAGGAACAGAAGACCTCTTCATCACCAAATTTATCCACATCTGTGTTAACTAAGACTTTACAGTCAACTCTGAGTTTGTTAACAGAGACGTCACAGTGTACAGAGCATCTGACGGAGTCAAAAAAGGAGAAAGAGGTGGATGACAGAGTGGCAGCTCAGGGTACTGAGCTTAAAGCTTCACCAAACACCACTGAGTTGGGAAAAGACAAACAATCATGGAATCAGCCTTGTGTTTCAACTCCGTTTGAGATCCCAAATGCCCCGAGTGCTCCAGTACTCTACCCATTCCTCCCTACACTGGAGGAGGGTCCTGTGATACAGCTCCATGAGCAAGCTGTGAACAATAGTGCAAAAGGACCTGCAGTGTTGGCACTTCCCGAGCAGGAATCTTCTCCTCCGAGTTTGCAGCCTATGGAATTTGTAGCTGAACTTTCCAGGAACAAACTCTACCCAGAGTTACCCCAGACAGCTCCAGAAATTCAGGTGCTCTCATACACCAAGAGATAACATTAAGTTAAATAATGAATAAGTTTTCAAGTGGTTAAAGACGGAATGGGTTTGATTACTGTTTATAATACATGTACCTGTTTTGTCTTTCCCCTCAACCAGTAAGACAGAGTTATAGTTATAAAGTTAGTTCTTTATATTTTGATTATCAGTGTTTCCAATAGATTGAGAATGTGTTTGTTGAGTATGAATTCATCATTTTAACAGACTTTTCAATCGGTCAGATATTGAAATTTCACAAAACATGTATTAAGATGAGAATAGCCAGCTGTTAGTTATGTTTATTGTATTGTGATGATACAGGTTTGTTTTCATGTTTTCCTGTTTTTAAAATGGCGTATTAGACTGTTCTAGCTGATTGAATAATAATTGTGTCTACTTGTTTGGCCGTGGTATCCACGTTATCAGTGATTTTCTGTTTACAATAAATCTTCACCTGCCACATTGTATCAGTGAATATCAAGATTAAAGTATTTAGTAAAATAAATATTGTGATAATTGATTTTGTCAGTATTGCCCAGATCCACACTACATTGGAAAATAATCTCACTCACCTCATGTTTTTCCTTCTGCAGCCGTTTTCACTGGAGCAGCTGAGTGTCTGGGAGCCAGGTGGAGGCTTGCAAGCATGGTTAGAAGGTGTTGAGGTGTGTGCAGCCCAGTTCTGTGCTCTGGCTCGGCAGGAGAACCATGAACTGACCGAATTGCTGCAGAACTACTGGCGCTGCCGCAGACAGCTGACCCAGTCACACACACAGCTACACACGCAGTCCTCTGAATGCAAGAGCACACAAAATCGTCTCTGGAGCTTCAGAGATGAACAGCTTACACTCCAGGTGTGTTTTTTGGATAAATAAAAAGAGAAATTTAGAGGAAAGTGAACTATAATGATCCTCTGCTGTTATAGCATTTTTAATATAATTTCTTTCCCCACAGGGTGTGTGTGCAGACCAGTCTAAAGTGTGTGGGTACCACCGCTTCCAGCAGGCAGATTTCAGTCAGAGTGTGCTGGCTGAGCTGAGGCGACTGTTTGAGGCTCGCAGTGAGCTGCTCCATCAGAAGGTGGCGCTGCATGCGTACACTGCTCTTCTGTCACGCCTACAGGTGGAATCATACTTGTATCTTCTACTGAAAGGTGAGAGACCTATAAATTCTACTTGCCCTGAAGTAGCCATAGCATGTCTGTTCCAAACATGCCTGTCATGCATAGTGTACTACCAATGTAAAGTGTATACACTACATTAGCTTTGTCTTGTTTGTTTGTTTTTGTTTTCAGATTGTTCTGGCAGCCAAACGCAGCCCTGCTCTCTCCAACCCCTGAAAGAGGCCATAAGTGTCCTGTTTAGCTTCACACGTAGAATCCTTGACGACACACAGTTCCAAACAGACATCCATCACTGGCTGGAGAGATTGGTATGGACACACAAACCACTTTTCGCAGTCCATCTTCCCCTGTTTGAGGTATTTTTTGTTGTGTTTCCTCACAAGGCTCTGGTCCACTTTCCAGGTGGCAGTCTTGCTGCGTGTTGGAGGGTCAGGAGAGCATCTGTACCTCCTCTGCCATCTTCTCTGCTGTCCTGCTGGGGTCGGCAAGTGGTCTGCACCTTTCATTCAGGTTAGTTATAGATGCAGTCTTTCATTTTTTGTTTTTTTATTGTTCGGTTGTATTGTTCCAAGTCAGTTGTTAAGCTGGTAGACGACTGGAGTTTTCTTATGATTATCTGCCCCAGATTCAAGTTTGGGGGAACACCTGTGGAGTGCAGCACTTTATGCAAGCTCTGGCCATCCTAATGTCGCCTGCCAGGTGAATAAATGAGCCCCTTTAACAATGACTCTTTCTCATACACTGACTGTGGACTGTGCAATCCAGTTTTATGTCTGCAGTTTTCCATGGTCATCCTCTCAGGGTCTAACAACCTCACATCTCTAACCAGTGGCTTCTCTCTTTTGACTCAGACACCGTGCAGAGTTTCTGGGCCATATGAAGCCATGTGAGAGCCAAAGCTCAGCAGCTTCTGGACCTGAGTCTGGCAACTGGACCCTTGTGGACGAAGGCGGAGAAGAGGTAAGTGTAGAGAGGCAATGATTGCATTTTGAGAAAAGGAACCAAACTTCCACATTACAGTTTGACAACAAAGAATTATCTAAAGAAAATGAGGCAAGCTTAATATGTAGGAAGATTCAGGTGTGGTTATACTGGACATGGAAGAAAATAAAAGCTGATAGTAAAAAACAAAAGGCAGATAACCATGGTTATTGTGTGAAAAAATGTATTTTCCTGGTAAATATACAATATCTTTTTTGTTTCCTTCACGGATCGTGATTCAATTATAATTCTAAACGCCCTGTTTTATGTCAGTCAAAAAGCGATGAGTCACTGAGGTTTGTAGATGGTGATTATAAAACAGAATGTTCTGATCTTTATCTTCTACTGCTGAGTCACACTTAAAGCTGTTGAAAAAGGGCACCAAATGAACCCCTATGATCATTTAAGTCTCAGTCTGCTGGCTTAAAACCATGATCGCTGCCAGTACTGATGTATTTCTTAGGAATCACTTTGTTTTGAGAACCTTCAAAAAACATAATGTATTATTTTTGCAAGACAGTAAAATTTTAAGAAACTGTCACTTAATTACTATGGTTCAAAAATATATATATTTTCCAATATTTATATGTTAATACACATCTAATCGAACGGTCTGTCATTCCTATTTCATATACACCGATCAGCCACAACATTAAAAGCAGTTACCAGTTTTAATGTATGTATATATATGTATGTATATAAAATAACAAAAAGAAAAGTAGCCTCCACTTTGCATTTTGTCTTGATAACTATTAGCAGTTCTCTATTTTACACAAGTGTAATCCTCTATTTTACACAAGTGTAAAATAGAGGATATAATGAATTATTTTCTTAAATATAATATTTAGTCATTTAACCTCGGACTGCGTTGTCCTACTGTTTTCTGTGTTTAGGATGAGGATCCAGAGAGCAGCTGGCTGCTTCTCTGTGAGGAGGATTTGATCTCCTTTCTGAACCAGTTCCCCTTCCAGCAGCTCTACTCACACATGCTGGGGATGAGCAAGCAGGGTAAGGGAGTCTGTCTGTCCTTCGGTCTGTTGGTTTGCATCCCTCATTGTATGAACTGACAGACCACTCTGTTTGCAGGTGTGTATGAGCCCCAGGCCTGCTCCAGTCAGAAGATGATGCGTGTGTTTGCTTTTGCTTCCTCGCTCATCGAAATTCTTGCTCTCGGCCTACAAACCTACAACAGAGCGCGATACAGACAGCTAGTCAAACGAATAGGACACATCATACGGTCAGTGCACCAATAATATAAGCAGAAAATACATTTCTCACACATCTTAGGCCAAATTACAGCACCATTAACATCAGAAAATTTATAACATTAGAAATGTGTCATGTTTGTCTTGTCTCCTTTCCCTCAGTATGACAGTGTGTTATGTCAGTGATCACTGGGCCCAGTATGTGAGTGTGACTGGTGCTGGTGGACCCAGCTCTCATGTACACTCTCTGTCTTTGGAAAAACTGCAGCTCGAATATGATCACCTCTTCCTCAGAGCTGTTTTACATGTACTCAGAAACAAAAGGTGAGGAATTGGTCTCAAGTTTAATTCTGCCCTGGAAATGATTCACTTTATGGAATTTTGTACTTATTTTCTGTGGCCCTCTCTCACAGGTTGGGCATTTGGTTGTTTATGTCTGAGATGCCATATGGGACTTTGTCGAGCTCTATGCTGTGGAGGGTCCTTTATGTTATGCAGAGCGCAGAGACAGCAGGACTAGAAACACTCAGCTCTGCTAGTGACACAAACTCCTGCATTCAGGCTCTCAGAGGTACCGGTATAAGCACGTAACCTGCACAAAATATTATCTTTCAGAACCTAAAAAAAACTGTAAACTGTCATTGCATTGTAGCAATCACATTGAAAGCTAATTGTATCTTAAGCACAAATGTTAAGGTGGTTTTTTTTAAAGAAAGATTTTGAATTGAACCTTTTTTCAAACTACTTAAACTCAGTTTCACATTTTGCAAGAAATCTGGCTCCTTTGCTACGTTGGGACTTCAAGACCAGGGATAAATGAGTCGTGTCATTCGTCTGACAGCTGTCATCCTGATAGTTTATGACTGTCTTTCTCATAGACCCAGAGCACCAGGAGAGATTTGAGCAATGGCTATGTGAGGTGAACAGCTCTGATGGCATCTCCCTCCTCACTGCACTAGCGCACATGGCTACACCGACTCAGCACTCTGACCCTACCTTCATCACCACTATAACTCTGCTGATTTACCAGGTACAAGAAGAAGATGCAGAATGAAATACTAGAAGAGATGTGTATAAGCCATTAAAAGAAAAATAAATAGTAATCGAGTTTTTAAACAAAGCAGATTAAGTCTAGCTCTTTGTGAAATATCATAAACTTGTATTTACTGTATGGATGATGGATCTGTTGTTTATACCTAGAGTGTTCCATATAATCCACTATCATCCACAGTGGAGTGATCCGATCCATTGTTCAGCACAGTTTGTAACTACATTAGACTTAGCCTTTTTCTACTGAAGAGGGTAGCATAGAGAAAAAGATCAAGTTTGAATGATAAACTGAATAACACTGGTTAACATTCATTACTCTGGTCTCCTGGTTAGAAGACATATAGTACCTACCTTGTTCTTTGACGTCTCTCTTCTTATTTTGCTTCAGGTGTCTTTTGTGAGTGTGTCTACCAGAGAAATATACTCTAAGGTAGGGAGGGAGTTGCTGGCTGCCGTAGCAACAGCCCATCCTTATGTTATTTCTGTGCTCCTGGAGAGACTGAGAGAGACCATACAGACTGTAGGAATGGTTAGTACTGTTATTCTATAACAACGATATGCCTTTAATTGCAAGTACTTCTGCATTGAGAAGAAAATTATATAATTTGGCAGATGTCAAAGTCATGAGTTTTTGTTTTTGGCTGTGTGTTTTGTGCATGTTAGGTGGCTCTATACTTGTGTAAAGAGCTGCCCCTGAGTCTGTGGCGGCCGCTGCCAGAGGAAATATGTGTGATCGGAGCCTGGCTGCTCCAGCATCCTCTGTCTGCTGTGGAGAACCGGCTGGCCTGTGTCATCCTGGAGGGTCTGAACTGGGGTTACACACAGGTAGTCGTGGGTGCATTAAAATTGATTTTTCCTTAAGGGCATTGACAGAACACTTGTGAGTTTGTAATTAAATGACTAAACCGGTTTCCTCTCGTAGGATGGCCCCTTGGCCCTGTCTTCATCTCTCCACAGTGAAGTGGCTCTGTTGGTGGCTGAAGCCTATCAGAAGTACCTTACTGACAAACCATACAGTGGCCTCATATCAGAGGGGATCAAACAGGTGACACATCTGCCCATTAACCACAGACATGTAATTTGGCTCATTCAACAAAATTACTTATGATTTTCCCTCTGTCTCGTTTCCTCCCCTCAGGTGTCTTACCTTGCCAGTGTCCTTCGTTTGGGCGTATCTCCTGAAGCATCCTTTAGTCAATGGGCATGGCAACTGTTGCTAAGGCTGAAGCTCCATGGCAATGCCCAGAGTCCTAAAGGAGCCTGGTCAGTCCCTGCTTTGGCGTCCAACCCACCTCCAGAGATCACACACACTCCCAGCATGCACCCTGTTCTCAGGGCTGTAAAAGCAGGCATCCCAATTGGATGCTACCTGTCCATTGCCATGACAACGGTGGGACACAGGTTTGTACTCACACGTACAACCTAAATATTAATGTACAATTTGCCCTTTGACTTTGAACCTTGAATGGAGTTAATCTCTTGTGGACTTTTTCTCTGTGTTTTTTTTTTCTAGCCTGGAACACTTTTGTACTGATGGAGTTGGGTTGTTAAAGAGTCTAATACAGTCTCGCCACCTGAAAGCTGCTGTGCATCTGCTGGACAACATCCTACCCCCAACGTACCCTCTCAGCTTCTACCTGCTTAACAACTCTCAGTAAGAAAGATACATCCTTAACACACAGCCTATAAAAGACCAGAAAGAAAGATATTTATTATAGCAGCCACTGTATCTCCAACAATGTACTGTCGTCTCTACTGTCATCCCTCTGTTGATGCCAGGTTTGTAAGTTGTATCCAGCTGTTCTTGCAGTACGACAGTGTGTGTCCCCAAGGTGTGACACAGCAGGTCACTCACCGGGTAGCACCACTCTTCACAGGGACCACCTATGGAGACAATGTCAGACTTCTAAACAGTGTCATTCAGGTTTGTCACAAAGAGTCTTTATTTGAAAATAAATATACTGTATATTTCAGGTCTTCAGTCATCAATTTTTAATAACCAGGATTCCTGTAAAAGTTAGAAGACAGATGGAAAAAGTACTTTAAGAATTAGTAGGTATGGAAGAAATATAGGAACAGACTGCAAAGTCTTTACTTTATTTGTGTAAGTATTAGTCAGCAATATCATAAGCCAGTAGTTAAAAGAAAAAGCATTGAGAAAAAATGCCAGTACTTTGTAGACAAAATAAACTGTAGTAGTATGGGGCTTATTTGCACCTTTAACCAGTGATATAGGTTTTAGTCACTTAACATTTCCTCAAATTTTATAAAACGTACAGAATGTATGGATCAGGGTTAGGGTTCATTTTTAAGCAGCAACATCTTGTAAAACAAGTCTAAGCTTTCTTATCTCATACATCTTCATATATTATAAAGATGACATGTATGAATAGGTTTGTTTTATCTTCTAGAGTCATGTGGTGGAGAGTTCACAGCCCGGTCGTGTCGGAGGTGCAGCAGTACTGGAGTTTTGGGTGGGAATTCTGACTCAGCAGAACCTGTGGTACCGAGACAAAACAGTCCTATTCCTCATGGATCAGATCTGCTGTGCTGCATTCACACACCACCAGGAGGAATGTGTGCAGAAACTCCTGTACCAACAGCATAAGGTATTTACTCAGTTTTGTTAGAGGTTTGCATAATTTAGGGACTCTCATGGGTCTCAAAGGTGCTGAAGTATGATTTTAGCACTGAAAACTGCCTTCAGTAAAATTATAAAGATAAATATTACATTAACATTAATTGGGTCACACATTACAGAAAGAGGAAGAGCTTGGTGGTGAGGGACACTAAAAAGTCACCTTAAACCCGTTAAGCTTTGACGATGGTAAAGATTTTAGTGCTGTGCAAGCAGCAAGTGGTTAATTTTACAAGGTGATGAAACTGGTCTGCTATCATTAATTATTGTATTCTTAAAGCATAAATTAGCTTGGAGACTTTGATTCACTTTATTAAGTTTCAAGTTCAAGTTTTTCATCATGACAACTTGAGGAAACTAGTACTACTCATAAAGGAGCAACAGTCACAGTGACACCAAAAATGATTGTCATATTTTCCATTTTTTTATACCTCATGCAGAATGCTTTGGGTTACCATGGAGATCGGGGTCTGCTCTCCTCTCTGGTTGGTTGGATTGCTGGAAATGCCACGCCCTCCTTCATAGAGGGCCAATCCCTGAGTGCAGAGGTAAGGGTCCCAACTGTATGTGCAAGTACTAAGGCTCATATCAGCAAAGCACTCAGTCCTAACTGACTTGGTGTTGTCTATGTGTTTGTAGGTTTGGTTCGCCTGGCTGGTGCTGAATATGGAGGGCATGTTTGAGGAAGATTCTCAACTGAGATGCTGTGTTGAACAGGAGCTCATGTCAGAGCTAAACATCTCCCCAGAACAAGCCTTAAAGGTATACAGACAAAAACACAAAAAGTAAACATTTGTTGATTACTGTTATTGATAGCAAGCATTCAGTATCACTTGACGCTGAGAATTTACAAGATATTTCAAAATACAAGACACAATAAGTGGATGACAAACTGTTGCACAACTTCAAATAATTTTGCACTCTACAACATATGACTTAACACAGACCGCAGTTCCAGAGCACTTGCAAAGCCAAAGAGCAGTAGCATGGTAGTGAGTGTTTGGTAGTCTTTTCTACTGCTAGTTTATGATCCGTATTGTATGTAGCTGGTGTTAACAGTGTGTATGTGTCTGAGCCAGAAGGCGCAGCAGAGGCTGAAGTTGCCGGTAGCCCCTTCTCTGCAGCGGCTGCAGGTGTACCGCTGGGCGTGTCAGGCTTTGGCCACACCCCCTGACCACCCACTCCTTCCTCTGATCTGGCAGAAGTTCCTACAGCTCTACCTCAGACAGCCTGGGCCTGAGTATGGGTAAGATGCGCACGCAAACATAATACTATCCCTCACCAGAGAAATCAGGAAATAGGCAGAATCCATGTGCAGGTACCATGTATCTGTTGGTGTATGTTGTCCACCAGGCTGGCTGCAAGCGGATGTATCGGGCGAAGGTTCTTCCAGGCTTCATCTCAGGCCGCTTTACTCAGAGATCTGAGACAAAGAATACAAGAGATGTCCGACTTCCACCATTCAGCCAGCCAGGCCCTTAGGGTTCCCCCACCATACACACCCTCATCAGACAGCCAGGGCGATGAAAGCCCCAACAATCCCCATCCCCCTTTCCTCACCTCTCCTCAGCTACACACAGAGCTGGTCAGGTAGGTCATTGATGCTTAATGTGTGAATTTCCTTCCTGTTGTCTGGCAGGCAGTACCAGACATTATTATGTGTACAGGCTTTTAGTTGCCAGCTGACTTGTCTACAGGTTGTTTGGTGTATTTGCCGTGTGGTTGGATGATGAGACTCTGCAGAAGCAGGAAGTGTACCTCCCCTCTCTTCCTGCAGAATATGAACCACACAGACTGGCGCAGGTCATGCAGCGGCATCAGGTGGGTGTGTCTTAGCATTTGTCTTTTTTTCTGTTTGTTTATATCAACAAATTTAAAAAATGAGGTTTACAGCAAGTTAATCAAAGCTCTGGTGTGTTACATAATATTGCTCTTACATTTTAATGTGTGTTGTCATGTTGTGCTGTAGGAACTGTGGCTGGAGTATGTGGACAAGGAGCGTCTGCAGTATGATGAGAGGGAGGTTTTGTCTCTGTGGGAGAAGGTGCAGAGTGAGCCAACCTTCCTGCAGGCCCAAAATCCTGGCTTCACTGACTACGCCAGCCTCAGCAATGGTACAAAATTATCACTAATGATCTAAAAGATTACATAAAGGTTCATTTCAGCAGATATGCAGGGGTAAATGTAAAGGTGGACAATTTTGAACTGTGACTAAAATGAGCATAAATCTAGCAGTAGTTCATACACTATAGATATATGCTGTAAATAGGAGTATTAATAATATTTCGCCAACAAAAATAATTAGGTGACTTTTCCCTCTACCATTTCATCCTGTTTGCACGAAACTTAGACTTTTTATTTCGTTTTTCAGTAGTTTGATGTTTTGCTCTGTGTGCAGCAAGGGAGCGTATCCTGTCCAACCTGCAGAAGCATCCAGTTCCCAGTCCAGCTCCAGACGTGCAGCAGCAGAAGGCTCCAGTGGCTGAGGTACCCAGCCCCTGCCTCACTGACTCTAAAGCTGCAGCTGAACTACTGCAGCAGGACCTCAGCATTCTGCAAGACCAGGCCAGGTATTCAGAGATCCTACACACATTAAAACATCCACATTGTCAGTGGCACATAGTGCACGCATACATACACAGAAATGCACTCACTTCTTTTTATAGACACAAACACACGCATTAAAACATCTACAAAGCTACACACTGCTTCTGAAATACTTCATCTTGGTGTCAGGATTGCAGTGGCACGGGAAGCTCAGCAGGTGGCGATGGAGCAAGAACTTCTGGAGAGCCTTCCCCTACTGTATAAGAACAGACCAGAGCAAGTAACCACGGCCCTGGAGTGTAAAGGGAAGGGGGGGCTGCCATGCCAGGGACCTGCAAACATCACCGTCACAGTAAAACCCCCAAAACTGCATACATATCACATTGTTAGATACCACCGGGAAGTCTTTGCCGTGAGTTGTTCATCTATGTCTGTGTGTGTGTAACCTCGTAGTGTGAGCGTGTCCATAGACAGGAGGCAGTGCAGACTCAGATAACATCACTGCGCAGGGACGTCAAGAAACTCCAAACCGACGCCATGGCTCCTCCACCTCAAATCCTGGCCGAGGCTGCTGTCCACACTGAGAACTTTATCACGTCAGTATAAACAAATTCTGCTATCGAAAGAGAGAAACATTATCTACGCCACAATACGTGCAAACACATTTTGGAGGAAAAGACTGGGGTTTTTGATTAAAATAGGGTCGTTTTGACTAAAGCATGGACTATGTTTATGTGCTCAGGGCTCTGGTGAATATGTATAAGGCACAGAAATCTCCTGCAGTGCAGCATGTTGGCGTGTCAGCCTTTTACCAGGTGGTCTCCTTTGTGTGTGAGGACACACTGCGACATCCCCCAACACGCCAGTACCTCTCCTCGTGTGTGGAGATACTGGGACAGGTGCGTTCACAGCATTGCAAGATTAATATTACCCATTGTTTGGTTTTGTTCAGAATACCCAAACAAAGTAAACCTGCAACCAAGGGCAAGATTGTTTGACTTACCTGCTCCAAAGTGTCTTCAAGAGCGTTACACTAACCCTAACCCAACAAGAGACCTAAAGCATGGTCTCCCTTTGGGCTATTTAAAAGGATACTGAATCAGAAATGGTACTGCTCAAGTATATTAAACTACTGGTTCCCTGCTAATTCTATTATGATTATAATTATGTGGATTTAAATAAAGAGAGGATATAATGGGTAAAAAGTGAAACAAACATAACAAAATATTGGAGGTAGTACTTCAGCCATTGAGACATCACAACCAGAATGTGAGGCATTTGAAGAAATCACTGTACATTTGGGGAAACCCCATCATATTGACATAGACTACCTGTATAGCCTGACTTGTGCAGGACAGTCGGGCAAACCGTATTGAAGGTAGGTGTCAGGGCAGAGTAGGGGAGGTGTTGGACGAATGGTCAAAACAATAGATAGAAACAGAAAGAGCACTTACAGATAAATAGAACACAAATGTTACCAGTTAGAACCAATAAAAGGAGCAGGTTCACTTCATGTTGAACTTCATGTGTAAATTTGCTCATGAATTAAATTGTGTTTGTGTCTAGGTGTTTATCCAGGGCAATGCAGAGGAGTGTGGCCGTGTCCTGAAGACCATCCTGGAGCAGCGGCGCCTCTGCCCGCTCATTTCCCCCTTCTTCACTCCTAACGCAGCACCCAATCAGCTCGTCTGTCTCTACCAAGACGTGGTGACATCCCTACACCTCGACAGTGCTGACGTCATTTTCATGCTGCTCACTAAGGTTAGTAAAGACACAAATGCAACACATTGAAGAAATATATACTGTACATCCACAGCATTCCAGTTACAGCAGTAACTTCTACACCTCCCCCTGCAGTTTGACTTGTCCCAGTGGCTGAATGAAGCCCATCCTGTGTTTTCGGAGAGAACCCGTTTGCTGGAGTTGATCCACGGAGCTCTCTGCGTCTGCGGCCGAGACCCGGAGCCTGAACTTCTCACACCTTTTCACCTTTTCACCAAACACTGGACCTGGCTTTTACGCCACCATTTTCCTGATCACTACAGTGACTGCCTGCGTCTGCTTATGACCAGTAAGAGTGTGTGTGTGTGTGTGTGTGTGTGTGTGTGTGTGTGTCTGTGTGTGTGTGTGTGTGTGTGTGTGTGTGTGTGTGTGTGTGTGTGTGTGTGTGTGTGTGGTGAATTTAAGGATTCAATAATTATTAACTAAGGAAGGCTCAACTTCACTCATCATTTACTCTATCAAATCATCAAATATCCATCATTTTAAATCTCGCTTGCATGACTGCTGATAGAACATCACATAATGAATGGTTAAACCAAATCAGACTATACACTCATACTGAATGAAAACTATTTTGTAGAGAATTGCTTGGGAATGGCCAATTTGTCACATTAAACTGCAGCTTTTCTTTGTTTGTTATGTTACACATTGCCTGTTAATGCACTTAGGAGCAGGGACTGCTTTGAAAAGTCTTCTTGTTCCTCATTCAAGTGATTCGGAGAAAACACATTTATGCGCCTCAAAGAATGCCTCCTACTCATCTTCCCACCAACAAAAGATTAAAAATAATCAATGAATGCTGTTAAAGTTAGCTGAATCATTCCTTCAATCTACAGAATCACATCTGAGTTGAAAGTGTGTGTCATTTATCAAGACAGAATTTGGGTTTTTTGATATAGCCTTATGCGATGACATGGTTCCAAATAGAGCCACAAATGCTAAATCAATCATCAAATACTAACTAACTATTTTATATCAAGAATATGGAGTTTAGTTTTGATGTGCAACTTCTTCAACAAACTAAGACATTTTTTAACTTCACCAGGTTCCTCAAACCAGTTATTGAGTCCAGAGTGCTGGAAAGTGACTCTGCGTGTGCTCGGCTGTTTACCTCCGTCCCGCAGCATCAAGAGCAAAGCTGAACAAGCCCTTAGCACGACTGATGTCCCTGGCCGTGCTGTCGGGCCCCAAGCCTCTCCCCACAGATCCCCCGTCAGCCTCTCTCCGCAGCAGGTTACTAATGTTGATGTTAGATTCAGACCCTCTTCATCAGATAGAGGCTTACAAATTGATACCTAAACAGTCCTTATTAGTCCAACGATGCTGTGTTGTTTTATTGGTTGCTAATAGGTGGATGAGACGGTTGACTGGCTGAGTGATTACTTCCTGCGGAGTCGTCTCAGTAAGCCAGACCTCCGCAGCTTCGGCCTCTACTCTGCCTGGACTCCTTACATTAGTGAGGTGGTTTCCTTCTGGGACCATTTGATTAGTTGTCTCATTAACGTGCAGCTCGGCAGCTGTGCCAGAGAGTCAGTGGGCAGCAGCAAAATAATGAAAGGTAACCACCAAATGTCAGCATACAGTACCCCGAGGGTAGTAAGGCTTGTGATCATTTGTAGACTTCAACCTTTTTGTTTTGTGCATATTCCTTTGTTGTTACCTGTCGTTATGAAAGAAAAATGACCTTTGCACTCTCACAGCTCTGCGGGACCTACACAGTAAGACCGTGAAGTTATTTAAGCCTTGGATCTTTCCTGTGGACACTGATGATGGCGGGTAAGCACTGCCCATCCTCAGCTCTCAGACAGTCATTGGTTTTATATAGAGAGCTGTTGTCAGTGAGCCCAGACAAAAGAGACTCCAGAGAGGGCAGCAGATAAAAACTGTTCACAGTCCACAAGATAGATTTTTTTTATTTTATTTATTTTTTTACTTATTTTTTGAGATGTAGTCCTTGCTTCTTTTGCAGGTGGATAGCAGATGCTTATTGTGTAGTAGTAGTTGTAGTTCAGTTGTATTACACAACTGAACCAACAGTGAGAGACTGCTTTATCTCTGAAGCATTCTATACCTTACTCAAAATAAAGTACAAACATGACACTGCTCAGAGAGAAAATAATACATTAGATGTTTACTTTTTAGCGTTAGACAAGTCAGCCTTGTCAAAATAAAGTCTATCATGTAGCAAGAAGTTTGTACTTTGATTCTCCTGGTTGATACATGGAGAGAGCAGTGTAGTGCTTTCCAGGGTTAAGAAAATGGAGAAAAAAAAACAAAACAAAACAAAGAGAATGTCAATATCAGTGTCTCTCTGTCTCAGTAACCTCAAGTGTTACCCGTGGCTGGAGACTGATGCGAGTGCGGCAGGATGTCTGGTTGGACTGTATGCTCAACTCACTGACACGCTACATCACAAATTCAGAGGTGGGTCCCCAGTGGTGCTGCGTTCACACGAGTGAGTGTTTAAGTGCTGCTATTCTTTGTTACCTGTACTGTTTCGTGTGTGTCGGTACGTTGCAGATCGTTTGCTCCCCGGTCAGAGAGGGGCTCTGTGGCTGTGTATGATGCAGTACTGCGAGAGCTGCACCTCGCCCCGTACACCCGAGTACCTTCTCTACCTTTACCACACACACCTCCGCAGCCTGCCCTGGAGACGCCTCCACCCTGACACTCAGCTCATGGAGCAGCTCTTCAATGTGAGACACTCTACCCTCTGACCCCCTGACCCCCCCTGACACTGCGCACTGGTCTACACATTTTATGACACTGGGGAGCTTGTTAATTTGAGACCTCGGTCTTTGGCACCAGGTCCTATTATTAGCCTCAATTCATGTAATTATAGTCTCAACACCCTGTTCCTGGGAACAAGCTCCTGTCTCTCCGGTCCCACATAGCTCTATGGAGGCTACTATACAGGTTCAAAAAAATATAATGTTATTGAAACAAAAATCAAATCCCCAAGACTGATAATTATATATGCTTATCAACAAATGGAAAAATATACCAAAAAAAGGTATAGAAGTAAGCAGGAGGAGGTAAAGCAAAGGCAAACCAGCTGCTATTTTCATTATTCAAACAAAAATATCATCCATTTTGTCCATCTTGTATTATATAAATCAATCATCAAGTCAATTTTTTTCATCTCATACATGTCTTTAAAAATGTTTTGACAATTTTCTGCTGTATCTGTAACCATGTGTGCATTTGCAAGTTATGATATTTTTTTGCTGCAGCAGTAAGTATTTTCAAAAGATATGTCTCATTCCTTTTTAATTCTTTGTGGCAGTTTCTTCAATTAAATTAGATACATTTCAACGGAACTGGATTATCAATTTAGCCATAAATGTGCTGCTCGCGTTAAGTAGGAGTCAAACATATAATGTATAATCAGAAGTAATAAATATTCTGAGTACAGTTATTTGACACTCAAGAGGTTTGATTAGTTTGTAGTTCTTTCCACAGTATAGCTTTTTTTAAAATTGTGTCGCCGTGCTGTGCCTGCAGGTGGAGAGAGGAAGTCCCAAGAGCTGTTTCCTGTTTATGGGAGAAGTGTTATGTGAAGTTAACTGGGTCAGCGTCCTGAGTGACCACTTACAAGAACCTCCTGCATCTACAGCATATCCAACTTTACCAGACATGGGTACTCAGAAGGAGTCGCACGCCATGTTAGTCTATCTGCTGTACATGCTAGTTTTTCTGGCAAAGGAAGACCAGCTCCTGAGTCAACAGGTGAGTCCAGACTAGTTTAGTTTCACATCAGAGTCAGACCACTTCCCCATCTTTCATTCATTCTTCATTTTTTTTTATCCTCTATCTGCAGGACTCCCCTCTGCTTAGCCTGTTGGTCCAGTCCACTTCTCTGCCCTGGCATCAACTGGACCTGTCGTCATACCAGGGCATTATGGGATATGTCAGCACTCACTACCCTCCCTCTTTGCTGCTCAGTGCGGATTCTGCCCCTCAGCTGCTACTGAAATCACTTCGTAGTGCTGCTGGGCTCCATCCCCGCACTAATGAAGCTCCACACCGGGTGAGACAACACAGTGCTGTTTGTTTTACGAATGACAGATTTAGTAATGCGTCATAAACCTCTTAAGGTCCATTTAGACTCCATTATAGCCACACTACATTAAAGGTGGTTTAAATCTCCCAAACAAGCTCAACATGTATTAGCCCAGTGGTTTCAGGCCCATAAATTTTATCATAAAACTTCACTACTCTTGATTTAGAGTGAAGAGGATGAGTGGAATTACAGATAAATAAATGAATTAAAACCTTTTTAGCTACTTACAGTTGAGATTAGTGAGAATCAATTTATAGGGAAAATGGAGGTACTAGATATAACTCTCATTTAGCAACTGTAAAATATAGAGGAAAACTAGAGTTAGAGAATATAAGAATATATTATTGAGTGCCCTATATCTGCACCTCCACTCCCTTAGGCAGTAAAGGTGGGAGGCTTAGAACATCCGCATTAAATTTAGACCTAAACAATTCAGTTTACTTTGCCATGTCTGTATCTCCACCAAAATTGTCTCCACCAAATTGTACATAAATGTAACACTTCAATCTTTATAGCTGTTGCTGATGTAGAGCAGAAGAAGCAGATTTTATAAGGCATTTGATAATGTTCCAAAGTAGACAAACCTCTATACAATACCCTTCCAAGCTATATTGTATATGGGACCGCTGTGAGATCCAGCAGTGTGTTTTGTCTGTAATTTCACACCTTCATTTAAAAAAATAGTCAAACAAAATAGTCTTACTGTCAAACATAGGTCCTGCTAATTATAGTAAAAATATGCATGAAAAGCTGTGGAAATTGGATACACTCAGCATAAAACATGAATTTACGGTTAGAAATTAATTAATGTATTTCACTGGTAAAGCTTAAAGAGTCAGATTTCACCTATCAGTAAGGGAATATATAGAATATCTTTTATAGTGTGTACTATATATTTTATGTTATGCATTTATTCATGAATCTATTTCTGTATAGCATTACCCCTAACAAACAAACAAAAGCAAAAAAACTGTAATCTCTGTTACTTTCCATCTGTCAGGAGGAGACGCAGAAGGCTGGAGCGTATGTGTGCTGGTGTGTGCAGTCTTTGGTGACTGTGGAGCAAGGAGGCAGCATCAGCCTCAGCAGCCTGGAGGCTCAGCTGGACACACTTCTGGAAAGCATTGTCACATTCAACCCAGCAGGTGAGATGTCCTCACTGTCATCTTTAACATTACCACCCATACAGACGACTTTCTATCATTTATCCAGCCTTCCGTTTTTCCTCTGCAGAGACGGGTTTGGAGCAGAGGCACATGGCGTTCTGCAGTCTCTTCAGCGATGCTCTGGCTTTGCTGAACGGAGTGGGCGTCTCAACAGGCGAGGCACTCGCTGCTCATGTCATTACCTGGCTGGAGCGGAAGGGGAGGGGTTTTCCTATTCTGCCCCTCCTTACAGCTTGTACCCGCTGTCTGGCATCAGTACGGCACATGACGCGTATCATGGAGGCATGCATCACAGCATACTTCAACCATGGTAAGCAGAGTAACAGTTCAGGTTTTTTTAGCACCCACGTTATTTAATGGAGGATTCATTTTGTTTGTAGAGTCGTCATTTTACAGTGTTATAGTCTGGCAGATATCTCTGTACCCAGGCACATGTTAGCAGACTGTGTATAAACTACTATTGTTTTACATAATATAGTTATTTTTTTAGAGTTTTTCAAACAGAGTTTTTGTTTGATTTCTTTAGTGCCAGTCCTCTCTTCATACAAGTTCTAAGTTGGTTTAGTCCTTTAAATTTCTCCCTTTAGAATAGAAAGCTAAATGTGATATCAAGGATTCACATGTTTTACCTCCAACTGTCTGTGTTTTTGTTTCTCCCTATTCAGCTGAGGAGGAGTCTGTAGGTTGGGGGCCTGTGTTGGCATCGCTGCAGGTGCCTGAGCTCACAGTGGATGACTTCCTCTCTGAGAGCCACTCAGGAGGCAGCTTCCTGACACTCTATGCCTTCATCCTGCAGCGCCTCAACACTGAATACACAGCAGCCAATGAGAGAAGGACTCTGGCTCTAATTAACACATGGACCAACCAGGTCTTCCCCAGGTTTGCCCCCCCCTCAATATCCCATTTGATGTGGCTTTTAAAATTTCTGTCATTTCAAAATGCCAGATTTGTTTGATAATGTGTTGCAGCTTGAGTTTCAGGTGTACTGACCAATATACTGTGTGTGCTATGATGGGTTTTGTCTATCCAGTGGTCCAGGTGATGAAGCCAAGCTGTTTCTTTGGTGGCATAAAGCGCTGAATCTGTCAGCGGAGCAGCTGCAGCCGCAGGCAGGCCAGTGTGAAGTGTCAGGAGTCATCATGGGTCTGTTGAGGTTGCAAACCCGGCTGCTTCAGCTGGGAGAAGAAAGACTGAACTCCGGGCTGCTGGGAGCTATAGGCCTGGGGAAGAGGTCGCCTGTTTCTAATAGGTATGCTCACATGCATTTTAGTAGCAAATCAAAACACCTGTCGACCAGACAGAGTAAAATATTCATTTGCCACTGTTGATAAACCAGCTGTTAATGTGAATCTACTGTACGTCTAGGTTCAGGGTGGTGGTACGCAGTCTGGCAGCATTCCTGACCGTCCAGGTACCATCAGAGACCGAGCTTCGACTCCAACCCACCAGTGACTTGCAGCTCTCTGCGAAGGCACAGCAAGTATGCAACAAAAACTGCAAATACAGTGTTTTCATTTTCCAGTCTGCAATTATCTCCTAAAAATAACTCGTGTTTTTTCTGTGAATGCAGATGTTGGGGATGTTGGAGGCCATGCCCAGCAATAAGCAGTACGTTGAGTTAGAGGACTCTGTGAATAAGGCTGTCCAGTTCATCCGCTACCCAGGACATTGTCTCAAAGACGGACCCCGACTTCTGGCCCTGCTAGCCAACCTCCTGTACCCTGACCTCGGATACCTGCACATTATCCGTTAACACTGACTTAACCTGACACTCATGCTGGAAATTGGGAGGAAGTTACACTTCTGTGTGACAGAAAACCTTGCTAGAGCACAAAGTTTCCAAGTAGTTGCACTGGTACTGAATTGCTTTTGCTATAACATCAGCAAGAGCTACATGTTTTATCAGCGAGGGATTTGTGTGACAGAAACTGATGAAAAAGCACCTTTTGACTGGTAATGTCCAATGAAGGATCTTAAAACCAGCTAGGTGCATAAGAAAACCTTTTCTCGCTCTTTTCTTTGTCTCTCGTGTTTATGCCTTGTTGCTTTGTACATAACTTGCCTGTTGGTTTTCAACACCATCTGTTCTAGTTTTGATTTGAGAGAATGTTACACATATTTATTGAAGCAGAATTCATGAATCAGAATTCAACTCTGGGCTTTATATGTCAATTTTACATCTGTATGTGGAATCTAACAGAAAAAAAATAGACGGGTCCTTAAATTAAAAAATTATTTGTAGGAAGTTGAAGGACAGATATAATAGCGTTATAATTTTAGTAGTACCTTCTTAAAATTGGGGGGGGGGGCAAACCAGGAAAGCTGTATGGATAGCTGTATGATACAACTCCAGTTTTCTGTTGATGCTAACTTCAAGCTACGAGCTACAATCTGAAATGTCTCAATCCTAGATACTGTGCACATACAGATGAACACAGTGGCTGCCTGTATGAAGTGATCATGTTTAGTTACAGGACATTTGCCAGTATTATGTTCATGTCCAGCCAAAAGCGCTTTGCTTGTTTCTTCCAAAGAGAAGTTACTTTCATCTGCTCAGCCTCTTAAACCTTCTTGACCATGTGCTCTGGTTGTTTGATCTGTGTCTGTTAGGTACAAAAACTGCAGTCCGAAAAAGCACACACACTAGCAGATACATCAAGTAACACTTACAAAGTGCCGCACCACTTGGCTTCCTTATAAAGTAGTATGTGCTCTGTGAAACAAATTGCTAATACCGCTGGTATTACTAAAAGAGCAGGGATGTAATAATGTTGGAGCTTGTCTATAACTGCACTTATATACAAACATGGTGGCATTTTAATTACCTTTGTCAGTTTACCTCTTCTGTTTCTCTGTGCCATCTCAATAATAATCACGCTGCACTTTTGGAGCCTGAAGCTCGCCTTATTGCGTGTGTTATGTGGTGACTGTTAATGCCAAAAGCATTTCTTTTTTTTTTTTTTTTTTTTTTTTTATGAGTCAGTGATCAGGAATGGGTCTGTAGAGTTGCTGCAGGAGAGGAGTGACAGAGCCAGGCTACACAAAGGAGACACTACTCTGTTCAATAACTATCTCAAAGCTGGTGTTTATCAATTCAGCTCTGTGACCTGGGACCATATGTAATACATGGAGCCTCTTAGAGCAGGAAGACTCATCTAAACACCCTGGACAGTGTCACATGGGGAGACACATAGGTGGGAAATGAATCGAGTTGTAAGGAACAAGTGAGGGAGTCAAGAGGTCCGGACAGCAATTAGGGAAACAACACACTATGCAGCCTTTGCAACAAATCCTACATCTGCATTCTCTGTGCATAACGCTGCAGATGGTCAGATTGAAATTAAAGCTCCTTTGTGTAACAAGCCTGGTATGACAAGTGTGTACTGTGAATAATTTGATTGGCATCCACATCTCGTTGTTCTCTGCATCTGGGCGAAGGTACAGCAAATCTGTCGCTTGAAAGAAGCTTTTACAAAGATTGTTCGGGGCGGCTATAAATTGAGCTGTGTGTGTACACACATACATCCAACAACCTCATTTGACACAACCACATCTGAGAGAAAACCTCTCTCTCTCAGGCAACGGTGGTCTCTATGGTTACAGGTAGGGTAGAAGTGAGAGAGAGGAGGTGGAAAGGACGGGGTGTTCTGAGGCTGTGAGAGGGAGAGGAGAGGAGGGGAGGTGGGAGATGCTTACAGACGCTCGTTGCTGCCTCCTCTTCACACTCAAAAACAACCTCCGGTGTGTTCTGTGAACCCCCCATCTGTTGTCTCTCGCCACTCAGTCGACCTTCTCTTCTCCCGTCCCCCGGCTCAGGTGGTGGAGTCCACTCAAGTAGTCAATATTCATGCCACAGTTTGCTCTCGAGACGATCTCTTCCTCAACTTATCCCATGTTCACACACACACACACACACACACACATACACGCATGTGCTGAGAGGACGCATCGTTGAGACAGAGTATATTCCGGGCAGACACATCTCTGTCTGGCAGATTCCCGTGTCACCATGGAAACCCAGCATCAGGTCAGGAACAGTTGCTCCTAGACTGTTTCAGTGCACACTCAGCACCGGAGCAGCACGTGGATCAGCCCTCATCGCTCATCACACGGCAATTAGGATGCAGACATTAAACAAACAGAGTGTACAATTCCAGCAAAGTGATTACTTTCTCTGAAATCTGACCAGTTATGCAAGAACTTGTGTCAGTAATGAGTACGGACAGTTTCGTGTATAACCTATGTGCTCACTTGGCGCACACACAGATGCAGATTTCTGATCTCATTTTAACCAGATGCTTCTGTCGGTGCATTGCAGTCGATTTCAACATGCTCCATTGTCCATCACAGGCCCGAGCAGAGGGCCCTGCATGAATAACACTCCAGTGCTGACCAGCTGCTCTTCTGGGACAGCTGCACCGGCCCCAAGTCCCTCCCTGCTGCCAAAACTTACACACATACACGCACATTCTGCCGGACTCACAGGCATGTCAGTCTCCTTTCTCCTCCACAGCTCTGCGACCCAGCGACCTCTCTACATGCTTGGATTGTTTTGAATGTTTAAATACATGCATGTGTGTATGTGTGTGAGAGCGAGTGTATATTTGCATGTGTCAGACAGACTCCTCCATTGAGACACCCACTTTCTCGCGCCTCCTCGCCAGTCCGGTGGGGAGTGATGACTCAAGCCTAAATAAGTCTTTCTTTCTCTCTTTCTCTTTCTCTTTCTCTCTCACATTGACCCAGAAGAGCAGAGGCGCTCCTCCCTGCTGAGTGTACCTTCCTGTGCACTTAACAATAAAAGTCATCAATAGTGATTCAGACCAACTGCGGTGTTGTAATACCGTGTATGCGATTTTTTTTCTTTTTTTTCTTTTAGGAAGATGGGTAGGCTGCTTGTCGATTTGCTCTGGACTGAGAAACAGTGGTGAAGTCAGGGAGGAATGTTTGGCCCTCAGGTTGTACACTGTGTCCTCTCAGTCTGTTGCAAGAGCCCAATCTCCCCCACAGCGAAGGACGTTTTTTAAAAATGACTTACTGTTCGTTTATCGCTGGATTGTGGGACTGATGATTCTGGGGCCGAGAGGCTGGGGTTACTGTTGAAAGTCTAGTTAGGCTGAGGTGGATTAAGGTCAAATTAGGGGCAGAACAAGAATTGGATTGCCAACCTGTCAAAGTGGGCCACTGGCCCAGGGTCTCAGAACTCCATGGGGCCTAATAACTCCCAGCCTTACATGACAACCTCTTTGGATTATTTTAATATGTACTATTAAAGGACAATATCAGCTGACATGGTTATGACCTTAAGGTGGATCCCGCTTCACTGCCTGATCTTGAAGCCCTGTAGAGGGTTACTTTCATTATTTTAGTGTTGTGTGAATGTGTTGAATATTCCTAAAGTGATTTTTTTTTTTTTTTTTCTTAGTTGGGTTATTTTTGGGGAAGTGTTTCAACTCAAGGTGAGGAAAAGGTTCACGTTGGTGTTAATTTTAAGGTTTAGGGTAGATCTTCAGCTCCAGAGTGTCTAAAAAAAAATCCCCGGGTTTGATCTCAGGGTTACTGTTGGAATTTTAGTTGGGGTGAAGTCCGGTATCAAGGTCAAGACATTAAACTAAGATCAGGCTTGAGGGCAGGAGTGTTTATGGGGGGGGGGGGGGTCTTTTTAAGTTTAGAGTTAAGGAAATGGTTAAAGTTGGGTTTTATTTTAGGTCTGGTGTTGGAAAATTAGTGTCTGAATAAATCTTCAGTCTCTACAAAGATAGAAGACGTGTGTGTGTGTGTGTGTGTGTGTGTGTGTGTGTGTGTGTGTGTGTGTGTGTGTGTGGAGTCAACAAATGACTCAGCAGTGTTTAGCCTATACCCACTCTACCCAGGCACGACTACACGGTGTCACGCGCATACAGTTTTTATCAGGTGATTGTTCCTCTGTCAGCTATCAGGACTTTCTCTCTCTCTCTCTCTCTCTCTCTCTCTCTCTCTCTCTCCAAATATGACTCTGTTTCCCTTCACAGTGGACCCCCGAACCTCCGACATGCCCCGCTTAGACTGCAAAATCCTCCTACAGGAGGAGCGAGTTTAAACAAAGACACCGGTCGGTTTCTGGTTCCAAATCCTCCAGTCAAGACTGAACCCCTAAACGTGACTGCGTCCCTGGGGGCTGAGTGCGTTTGTGGTCGGACCCCTGAACTAAGGGATGGGTTCGCTCTCCAGACTGCCGACCGATTTTTAGACAACGACGGGACCAGGACCGGACGCAAACAAGGCGGCGGCAGCAGGCTCGGTAAGAAAACTTTTTTCTTTTTTTTTTTTTTGTACATGCATTTTTAAGCGCCAGCTGCCTAAATTGGCTCAGCTTTCCCCGGTGCAGGGAAGATCATGATCATGATCATTGGGGGGGTGGTAGACTAAGATTCCCGATCCAGAATTAGGGGGAGATGTTTGAAACCTCACATCACAGCCTCGTATCGGACAAGTTAGTTGAGAATGAGTTTTTTTTTTTTTTTTTTACCTAATGACAGTGACTGACGGAAGAACAAGGGGATGAACTTTTTTTTTTTTTTTTTTTTAGCTTCGTTTTCTCCCCAAATCCAGTTAGCGGCGCTTGCAGTCCCCCCCCCCCCACAGAATCCCGCTGGTACTGATGTGCCGGATGTGGGCTCGTGGCTCGGCTCTATGGGCAGTTGTCCGAGGTTTTCCAGTGAAACGTCAGATGCGCCCCAGTATTTGGTCACCGGTTATTTCAGAGGCTGTGAGCCTCCCGGCGTCCTGACGTCAATTTATAAGGACCTAGCGGCGGTGCCGGGGCGGCAGGCAGATAACCAGAGCCGAGGGGAAAGAAAGAGGGAGAGAGGAGGGAGAGAGAAGCCGGACCATGTCCATCTGATACCCTCCATTATTTGCTGAGCATTCTGGTAGGATTTCCTTGATTTCATTTCTTCCTTTCCTTTCTTTTCCTAATCTGCCTTTTTATTTCGCATTGCCCCGACCTGGTTTAATGTTTTTGAACCTGGTTCTCCGTCACTAATATTTCATTTTTATTTTTATAACAGGGGACCATATCTCAGCTTTACCAGTCGGAAGGCTGTAACCCAGGGTTTGACGTAAATGACATATAGGAATTATGGGATTTCAATTGTCGGGCTTTAAGATTGTGGACTCTGTACTGCAGTAACGAACCGGTGTCTCCTTTGTCTGTGGCAGCATATAAGCAGCATATTCTAATGTTAGAGATGTAACCGGGCTTTTTCTCACCGTGTCCCGCTCAGAGGCACCGCAGTGTCTCGGTGAGTGGGTTTCCCTCCGTCTGGCGGGTCGTGTGTCTGTGCCCAGCCGCTCCAACAGAGCCGGCTCGGAGGCAGAGACCGTATCGGTACGATCAGCCATCGGACAAGCTCGGTTTTTTTTTTAAATCCAAACAGCACAAAAGTCACCAAAAAATCGGTATTTGAAATAAATTGTTCCAAGAAGTGCCTCTGTCTGCCAGGCTGGGCTGATAGGGAGAAGCCCTTTTATAAAGCAGATGTGGGGGATTCCTCTGCTCTCTACCTGACACTCCATCAGCACAGCAACCACATCCCCATAGCAACAGTTAGTAAAATCAGGACTCTGTGTTGCCGTTTCCAACCATCACTAAACAGACTTTACAGTAAAGCCCCGAAGGAGAGCACTTGAGCACTCTGCCAGGGCATACGGTGTATCGTCTCTTGCTCTGAGCAAGAGACTGTATATGCATTGAGGAGTAATTATAAGACCCTAACAGTGAGCCCTCTATCTCACCAGTGACTGTCAACGGCCGGAGCTGAATAGGGGGGGGGGGTGTTCCCAGTTCCGAGAGTGTATTCGTGTGTGCAGCTATGGGGAAGGACTACTACAAGACCCTGGGCATCCCCAAGGGCTCCAACGAGGAGGAGATCAAGAAGGCCTACCGACGCATGGCGCTGCGCTTCCACCCTGACAAGAACAAGGATGCCAACGCAGAGGAGAAGTTCAAGGAGATCGCAGAGGCCTACGAGGTACTCAGCGACCCCAAGAAGAGGGTCGTCTATGATCAGCTAGGAGAGGAAGGTGAGGGGGGGGCGGTATCAGTGTCTGGGTTTCGTCCTGTCTGTCTTTGTCTGTGTAGAGAAAGCAGTCAGAGAGTGCAGGCAGAGCAGGTTTCAGCGCTATGCTAGTGAAGCCTTGTTAAACAGGCGTTATGATGGATTAAGTTGTTATTGAAATAGCTCAGGAACACACTCAGCATCTAATATCACAGTGGTGGACTTAGGTGGGCTTCAGTCACTGAAGTAATAATGCTGTGTCTCTGATAGTTTTCATGTTTGTGTTTATGTACAGGAACGTGTGTGTGATTGTCACTCGTTATCTTCAATGTCAACAACACTTACCAGCTAACAATACCTTAATATTAATACCTTATAGTCTACCTCAGCTGCTAGTGTAGAGTGTGTGTGTGTGTGTGTGTGAGTGTGTTAGCTGACAGACAGATGGCTTAAGATCATTATGTGGTTGAGATATGAATAGCAGCAACTGCTGTAGTTTGCATTTGTGGGTGTTTGGTTCATGTGTCTCTGTTGAAAAGGTGTGTGTGTGTGTGTGTGTGTGTGTCTGTATTTGTGTGAGTGTGTTGGACGGAGTGACCTGGTATTTTATGAGTTGCTCCACCACCAGTGCTGCTGGAAAATCAGTGATGCTGTGGTATTTTTCCCGCCCACGTGGGATCCACTCTTCTCTCTGCTGTTAAACACACTTTCAGTCTTCTCTGAGCAGGGTCTCGCATCTGGTATCTGAGTTCATATTAATGTGTGTTTTTCGGCTGGTGGGTGTTTGAGTGTGTGCATGTGCATATGAGGTCTCACGTTGCTCTCGCTCTTTTCTCTCTCAGGTTTGAAGACGGGAGGCAGCAGCTCTTCAGGCGCTCCTGGCAGCTCAACGTACCACTACACCTTCCACGGAGACCCCCACGCCACCTTCGCCTCCTTCTTTGGCGGCTCCAACCCCTTCGACATGTTTTTTAGCTCCAACCGCAGCCACGGCCGCTCCAACGGTTTCCCCTTCCACAACGACCACAGCAATGACGCAGAGCAGGACACGGACACGGATGATGATAACCCCTTTGCTCCTTTTGGAAGACAGTTTGGCTTTTCAGGGGGGATGAACAACAGCTTCCCAGGGGAGGGCTGCAGGAGGAGGGGGGTGCCGTCAGAGCGCCTGGGGACTGGCCGAAAGCAGCAAGACCCTCCGGTGGTCCATGAGCTTAAGGTCTCGCTGGAGGAGATCTTCCACGGCTGCACCAAGCGCATGAAGATCACCCGCCGCAGGCTTAACCCTGATGGGCGGAGCATGAGGACGGAGGACAAGATCCTCAACATCGTCATCAAGAAGGGCTGGAAGGAAGGGACCAAGATCACCTTCCCAAAGGAGGGAGATGAGACCCCTGAGAACATTCCTGCCGACATAGCCTTTGTACTTAAAGACAAAGGGCACACCCACTTCAAGAGAGACGGTTCAAATATAATTTATAGCTGCAAGATCAGTCTAAAAGAGGTGCGTCTGCCCATTTTCACCTATCCTCTCTCTCTCTTCTGTCTTGCTCTCTGCTTTTCTGTCTGTCTTCAGTCCTCTCTCTCTGTCACAGTTCTGCATGTAGATGAGTAGCTAATGCCACTGACGTCAGGAGTTACAGTCCCAGTGGAGCAAACCAGGCAGAAATTCAATGCATTCGTGGACCTGCAAAATGTTGGATGAATATCCAAAAATTGCACTTTTTCTTTCACTGCTCCTCTTCACATCATTCTTGTCACTCAACATGGGCAAACATAGGATGACGTGAGGAGGTGTGACTGTAATTTATGGGTAGGATTATGTCCCGGGTGGGTGGTCATATTAGACATATCGAGGAGTGAGTGAGTATGTGTGTGTTGTTGGAGTGCAAGATCAGTGAAAGCAGAGTCTGTCACTGCAGTGTGAGAGAAGCAGCAGGAATGTTGTGTCCTTGTGTGACCGGTATAGAGCCTTCGTCCTCACTTGTTCTGCACTGCTGCATAAATACATTTACATAAACACACGTGCAGGCAGGCACACATAAAGCTACACACAGGCATAAACATGCATGCAAGCATACACACTCTTGCATCTTCAAGCGCCTTTGCAAAGAGACTTGGTTAAAGATTGATTGTAGTGTGACAGTGGTGACAATCCAGGCTATTACTAGGACTTGCAGGACATTTAGCCGCTCCTACAAGGGCAACGGGTCCAGCAGAGCTCTGCTCCGTCTGCGAATTGCACAGGCTTTAAGGTTTCTGCCACTCACTGGCCTGCTCTCCACATGGTCGGCTAAAAGGCAGGTATTCTCAAATAGTTGGATATTCAGGGGAGTTGTTTGTAGTCATCTCAAGCCGATTCTAAAGAAACGCTGGACTGTGCTGGGAAACAAGGGTGCCTGCACACATTACAAATGTGAAGAAAGCCTAGTTAATGAGAGCATGTTGGGGTTCGTTGAGTCACATTAAGCAAGAGATGGTACTTGATCAAACCTGCACAATGATTAGGTTTTCACTGCAAACCTCCCGAAGCTAAAACCCTGCGCTCTTACAGCAGCCAGATAAGAGGCTTAAGCCTGATGCAGCAAAAGACAGGACGGGGGAGAGAAGTGAAGATGTGAACGGGAGTGGGGTGGGTTGGAGGTCTGTATCTGGGGAATATTAGGGAAGTGGGTCAGATGATTCAGTATCCAAAGCAAATAAGAGCTCATATTCCACTGCTCTACTCTCTTCTGCTTCCCTGAAGGCGTGATGCTAAATGCTGCAGTGAAAACACAGCACAAGCTACATGCTGTACACCAGGCAACCTGCCACATATATCATTGCAAATGTTAAGCAATGCACCAGTAGATACTATAACCTAGCCTACAAGATGGCTGTTTCCATTAGCAAAAAGAAGTCATAAAAGTATAAAAACAGAAGGGGAAGGCTAAGACTTAATGATATTTGAAAGTAGTATTATGTCATATTTCGACTGCTGTATGATTCTGCCGCTATTTGGTTGCTGAGTTTTGTTTTCTGCCTGAAGTGTGCCCTGAAGAACGGCAATGTTTAGCACCTCTGAGCTCATTTGGACACGCTGTAAACCCCTGGAAGATGCTGCTAAAGGCAACTTCCAGCCCTGCAGTGTCTTCATTGAGAGCGCAGTCAGGCACAGTTAGGGAGCTTAGTGTGACTTTGACACAGTGTTTTCCCTGAAACCCACCTATACTATAGGATCTGTAAGGTGGCTCTTTCTGGCATTGATGATCTGTATCAGCTGTGGCAGTGCATTTCTAGCTCCTGTCACAGCTGCTCTCAGCTCAGCATCAAAACCCATATCCAAACACACGTAGGTGCTACCTGTAGCTGTTGGGCTCAAAAGACAGCTTTTGACAGCTCCACCTCTGTCATCATTTAAAGGCAAATATACTGTTTATCCCTGATGGTAGAAGATGTTGAATCTTGGGAAGTAAGGCAGCATTTGCATTTTTCAGCAGCTGATGTGTTGCTGATTGACTGAATCGACGGTCCACAGTTTGGCGAGGACACTTCATGGTGATCCTTGCTGGGGAGAAAAAATAAAACATACCTGTTAGGGTTAAGCATGTCACAATGACGGTTAATGTTAGGAGATGGCCACAGGGAATTAAGTCTCGATAGATAGATAAGAATCTATCGATCCTCCATAGGGGAAAGTCAGAGGATTCTTCCAAATATAGCAAAATCAATGTGTAAGTGTGTGTTTGTTTGTGTCAGTTTCTAGAGCTATGTTGTCTGAGCTGAGGCTTATGCAATCAGTGGGCCCTCGTATCAGCTGGCAGTGTGTGTCGAGCGTCATGGCAACCTGTCTCTGTGTGTAAGACTTGTGTTAGTGAATGGAACAGTTCATAACAAGAGGATGAGCCGCTCGTCTCCATCACAGTCACAGGCTAAATCACCCCGTAATGTACGTGGCGGGTAACGGGAGGATGATGTCATGGCTGGAAAACTGGGAGGCAGCTGCTCCGCTCGACTGAACTTCAACTGTCCACACGTCCGTCCCTGTTTGTTAAAAGACCCACCAGACGAGACAAGAAAATCCCCCAACCGTCTTAATACAGCACTGCCCACGTAATGACATGGACTGGGGTTTTAGAGGTTAAGCAAGTGCCAATGCAGGCAAAAGCGCTATTACATCATGAGGGGCTGGTTGCCTTGAGATGAATGGCGTTAGGGGTTGGTATGTTTTGGGGAAAAAAACTGAGAGGAGAAATTTCATGAACGCTCCTCTTTCCATCAAAAAGCTTGCCTTAAGTAGCCTATAGATTTATGGATTAGATCTAAAACATAGCTAAGCATAGGTTCTCAGCAAGAATTCCTCCCTAAATAGAATATTCCCTTTCTAGCCAGCCTCCTTTGAAGTCTTTTGACTTCAACTCCAACTCCAACTCTTATATGACT
Organism: Xiphias gladius; assembly: GCF_016859285.1. NCBI lineage: Eukaryota > Metazoa > Chordata > Actinopteri > Istiophoriformes > Xiphiidae > Xiphias > Xiphias gladius. The sequence continues at coordinate 16,332,566 of NC_053418.1, read as the reverse complement.
GCCTCTCTTACTCTTACACACGCCATTATGCAATTTCTCCACCCACAAAAGCTTGAACACCTTTGCTCACATCAGCTGGATTTAAACTTAACATTTTTCACTGTCTGTTATTTGTAGAATTGATTTTTAAGATTTTGGTGCTGAAGTTTATTCATGCTGGCAGCGCGGTGCGAGGGAAGCAATATCAGGTGGTTGGTTGGTCGGTCGATTGGTTCACCACTTTGGTCCAGACTGCAATATCTCAACAATCAATCAATGGAACTTAAAGAGGAATAATATGCCCTCAGTCAAGTGGGTGGTTGAAAATAAAAAGCCTTGAATGAATTGGGGCTAATACGCAGTTGCACGGTTGCCTTCTTAGTCACTGGATTGCCGTGAAATTCGTACAAATACCCATGTAGCAAAAAGGATGAATACTAACAAAATCTGGTGATTTTTTATCTAGCAGCAGCGTCATCTGTGCATTGGCTCAAAAAATGGCAGACATTCGTTGTGACTTTAGTGATCCCCTGACTTTTGTTCTAGTGCTATCATAAGGTTTATGACCAGATTTATGACCCAATGCCAGTAAAACTTAGGACATTTTCATCAGCCTCAGCTGTACTTTCTGTTTACTGCTAATTAGTAGATGTTAGCATGTTGAGTAATAGCTACAGTATATCACTATTATCATTTTTTAAGTACTTTTGGGGTAATTCTTGCCTTTACTAGAGAGTAAGAGAAAGAGGAGAGATGACATGTAACAAAGGTCATCAGGCAGACTTAAAACCAGGGTCATCACGACCACATGGTCAGTGTCTTAAACTCTTTGATGACCAAGACTCCTCACTATCCCCCTTTAAAATACCTACTTTTAAAGACCCTTCTTATGTCTTCTTTATTTCTGTTTATCTTACTTCCTTGATCTAAACCCTTTCACTCCCGGGGATTATAGGTCATCCACACCTCCATACCTTTATGGTATTTATTCGCTGACGGTATTTTGTGCAGTAAACCATTTTGTAACAGTTGCTTAGAAATGCATTATAAAAGAGAGGTTTGTTATTCATCTGGACGTTCATTCACAGAGTCGTGGATTTAAATAGTACTTTCTATTCAGTGCAAATCTGGTGAGTGATGCTCACTGGAAAGCCTGTGAAGTCGTGATAACCACAGGTCTCCGTGTTTAGTTTAGCGCTCTACGCTCTTACTGGATTCATCAGGCGTTGTGATAAGGAGATGAGGCTTAGTGCGTGGGTGGGTGTGTGTGGGTCAATGTTTGTGTGTGTGTTCCCTCTCCTCGTCCTGCCAGCCCATCTGACAAGCCCTCCAACTATTTACGAGCTCAGCCGATTCCTGCCTCACTTCATTAGCCCTGGCTATGAGACGGTTGCTAAAATTAGTCCCCTGTGCAATGTGTAGCCCCCCTCCAACACTGAAAAACTAACACACATACACCCCACACTGCCAAGTTGTTTTCCTAATGTTCCTGTTCCAAATGCTGCTCTGTAGACCCCACAGTGCTGTAGTCGATACTAAAATGATCTGTCAGTAAGGCCTACTGTCTGTCACTTTCTCTCACACACATAACCACACACACATGATGAATACACACAGAAAATGCAAGGATGACGTACTGAGGGAAAATAAAGTAAAGTTTTTAGTTCATGGAAACACTAAGTCATCAGGATATTCATGGCTTTGGCATTTTTTTTCCTCCTAAAGATATTAACCCGCCGTTCTCCTTTTCCTCTCCAGGCGTTGTGTGGCTGCACACTTAGCATTCCCACACTGGAAAACCGCATCATCTCTCTTCCCTGTCACGACATCATCAAGCCCGGGACGGTTAAGCGACTCAGAGGGGAAGGCCTGCCTTTCCCCAAGAACCCGTCACAGCGCGGGGACCTCATCGTGGAGTTTTTGGTCCGTTTTCCCGACAGGATCCCCCCACAGTCCAGAGAGATTATCAGACAACACCTCCCACAGTCCTAAGAAGACTAGCCTCCAGACTAGCCCCCCCACCCCAGCACCCACCACCACCACACACTCCAGACTAAACCCAGAAAAACAACCCTTAACAATCCTTCATCCACTTTTCCCTTATATTTTGACCCTTATTGTAGTTAACCTTCCCATCTCCGTTGTTAATGCACACAGCATTAAAGAGACGCTGTAGTTTTTAGGGACTTCACAGTGGGAGGATGAAGGAAGAATGCCAACACAAATGGCAGTATCAGGATGTAATTATTTGTATTTGTTTTGTCTTTTGGCCCAAGCACACACACAAGCACCCAAGCAGTGGAGCGGTGCTGAGAATGGGCTCAGCACAATCGTGGCTTTTACCGGAACTTCTTTTCTTAACTCTGTTTTTTACGGATTTATCAGTGGTTTTATATGCTGTCCAATTCTCTGATACTCGTCTTTTTGTCATAGGATGAAGCATGAGATATTTTTTAAAAGAAACATTTCTTCCAGGATTTTCTTTTCCAAAGGAGGTTTCAAATAGGATTATTTATTTTTACCTTGAGTGTACCAGCAGCTTCAGTGTGTTCAGTGCAAACCCCAGATTTTCCCCCGTCTGAGCTGTGCGGCTACTCCGAACTGAATAGCCTTGCTCACTATCTGAGGAACATTTAGGTGCCTTAGCCCGGTGTCATACCACATACACACACACACAGAGACACAGTCACAGGTCACACTGTCATATATATACAACCAGCCATGTTAAGTGCACAACAGACGATGCCCTATGCTGTGTTAGACTTTACCATTGGGAGCAGGTGATTTTGGAAAAATATTAAGTAGGTAGCTTATGTAAACAAGGAAATGTTTCTAGAGAGAGATTTGATACAAAACTGATTAATTTTGCCAATACATCCCTGTAAAGTGCCGTACAAGTATAGGTTGGATTTCCCAGAGGAATGTGTGTATAAGGACAGTCTGAAGTAAATAGTTGATATTCCTTTAGGAAACCCAGCTTTGTTGTATATATTCTGCTTTCTCTTGTGCCATCTGAAGGCCATGTCTAGGTGCTACTGTGAGCAGTGCCAAAAATAGAACCCCTTGGTGTCTACGTTTTGGTTTCATGGAGTCCTCAGTTTGTGATTTGGTAACTGCTTCTGTCCTCTGTAACATCTGTACATGGAACTTTACATCAGTTTTTTCAAGTAGAAAACCCTGTTTAGGAAACAGGTTTTGTAACACTGCAGCAGCTGTTCTCCGTCTCAGCTGCAGGGGGCTCTTCAGCTCTCTTCAGCTCTCCCTACTGTACTGTTTACAGCAACAATAACATGTATGTATGAGTATGGTTTATGCAGACAGCACCAGTAGGTCATATATATCATGTGTATGGGAAAATGTTTGAATGCAACATGCTGAAAAATGCATGATACTGACAAAACTATGAGATGATGAGAGAGACTTGAATGACTTGTCTGAGTGTGTGAGCGTCCTGCCTCTCAGAGCCTCAGAGGACGCTGGACTGTGGCTACAACCAGAATCTACATGTGCTGCTGCTGAAAGACTCACTGTCACTGCTTATGTGCATTTGACAATATTTATGATCTTCTCAGAATGGAAATAAAATAAACCAGATGTGTGAGGTTAACAGTTTGTGTCATTTGAGTTTGTCTTTTTCTGCTACTTTATGCTTCTGCTCCACTACATTTTGGAGGGGACTGTCGTGATTCGACCACATTCATCTTACAGCTGTAGTTACTAGTTACTTTTGAGACGAAGATTTTAAATAAGAAACATGATACACATAGAAAACACTGTTCCTACCAGTTCCACCAAAGACACTTCTAATGTGGTTTCATTTAAATAACTGTCTGAGGCCCAAAAAGGTCAAATTATGAAATGAATACTTCCGAACATTTTATACAAATTTATATTTCTGAACTTAGTTTTTTTCTTCCTTCCTGCCCCATTATTCACCCCGAAAATGTATCTTGTTGCCCTTTAGAGGGGCCTGAGGGTCCTAGGTTGGGAGACACTGGACTAAACAACTGAACTGTAAACTAGCTCCCCCTTGACCAGCTACAGCAGTTAAATGCTGCTTACCCATTGATGCATTGGTAGTAATAATCTAATAATGTCATATATTATATATCATATCAGTCATTGGTCATTTTTTCTTCAGAACAAGTACTTTTACTGTTGTTACTTTTAGCACATTTTAATGATAATTCATCTGTATTTTTACATTGTTGTATGGTACTTAAGTAAAGCAAGTAATTCTTCCACCACTGGTCATTCTCTGTTGACACAGAAATGAGTGTCCCAGATGTTGAGGAATCAAGTCACATCTACATGCAGATAATAAGAAATGTGAATAATGGTATGATCATGTAAACAGGGATATAAGTAACCAGGTTTCTCATGTCCCATGTAAATATCCTGAATAATGTCACAACCACGATAAGAGTCAAAACTGCAATAACAATAATCATTTACGCATGTAAACGTACAAACGGATCTGCTATCGGTTCTTAAAAAAATATAAAATTAGCTTCTGGGGATCCTGCGTGATAAAACTATTGCTAATATATGTTAAACTGTGTGTTATTTTGGTAAGTGCAGTGGAGTTTGGACGCTTTCCATCAGTTTGAGTTAAATATAAACAAATGAAGGCAGACTTTGACCTCAGCCTGTTAAAATCCAGATGGAAAGCAGTTGATCACTGGTCCATCTACCAGAGCGACCCCAGGTAGGAACGAAAGCCTCGACTGAAAAATACACAAGACTTATTCTTATTCTTTTGAGTTTTAACCTGTGTACCATTTACTGGCTGTCTTAGTGCACACAATCTGTTCTGCAGGTGGGTCAGGAGACAGTCAGGAGGGCAGGTGATGTGTGTTATGAGACTCTGATCATGTGAAACAACTGCAATGGTTGATGAAAAAAGTGTGTGTGTGTGTGTGTGTGTGTGTGTGTGTGTTCGTGTGTTCGTGTGTGTATGGCATGGTAAGGATATAGCCGAAAATTAGTGAAGCATGGGAAGGCTTTGTAAGATGTGCTGCACTAACACCACAGTGTGACTAATGCCATATAGCTGCATCAGCTATTTCTGGCTATATGGCTGGGTTCGCAGAGAGTTTCTATTCCCACTGTAACATCCTTTTCAGCGCAGAAAAGGATAAACAAGCAAACAAAGAAACAAATACTAATGAAAAGCAGGTCACCAAATGTCATTTTTGTTGCTTACGTGTATGATGGATATGGCTCTGTGAAAGGCTTTTGCACACGTAAAGTATTTGTACACATGACCCCTGCTGTAGTGCAGGAGTTAATCAATTCAGATATGAGTGATAATCAGTTACAGAGTATTAAGACTTAGTCATGATGACTGGACGGCCCATGGGTCTGTCTCCAGAGGAAAGGTTTTACATGTTAACATCTCACACAGTCACTGTCTTTCTTCCATCAGGTCCTCAGAGCTAAAACATGAGCACCTTTGTGACTCTCTCAACGGGGCAGAAGATGCCCATGGTCGGACTTGGCACATGGAAGAGCGCTCCAGGACAGGTTGAACTATAAACACTTGCACAGGCCTCGTTTGTCAACATTATTAAATCATAAAGAAAGTGTATGGATCATTTCCATATGTTTCTAAAGGTGAAGCAGGCAGTGCTGGCAGCTTTAGACTGTGGGTACAGACACATCGACTGCGCGGCTGCTTACAACAATGAACAGGAGGTCGGAGAGGCTCTGGCTCTGAGGGTCGGTCCTGGGAAGGTGAGAAACTCTGGTTATATATTGATTTTGAAAGTTCATTCTCGACCTTGGAATCAGCAGTCTCAACTCAAGGTCCATATCCTCAGTTGTTTCAGAGCTTTCTACCATATCCCCTCATCAGTAAATCGACCGGTTGTCATGCAACCGTAGAGGTTTAAACCTGCCATTATTTCAATTGTTTTGCTTTTAAGTTCATTCTGAAGACCGAAAAGAGCAGCCGATAGTTCGTTGTTCCAGAGCTTTGGAGTAGTGTGTAAAGTGCAATATGGTCTAAAGCTCCAGAAAAAGCAATGAGGTTATCTGCAACTAAATGTATTTTTTCATTCATGCTGATAATCAGTTTACTACCAGGTGACTATGACATGTCTACTGGGATTAGGGATTAACATGAGGGTCAAGGTTAGAACTGGAGTTAAGCTACAGTCAGGCTTACATTTTTCCAGAGTCTGTAGAGATGCAGGAAATAGCTGGGTGACTCATTACTGGATTTCTGCTTTTAAACATCTGATAACTGGGTGGGTGTTAACCATTAGCCCGCCCAAGTGTTTCCCCGAATTCAACAGTCAGTGGTTTGTACGTTTGTAAATCCATTATCCTCTCCCCTTTAGGCTCTGCGTCGCCAGGAGGTGTTCGTGACCTCCAAACTGTGGAACACCAAGCATGACCCAGAGGATGTTGAAGAAGCATGCAGGACCAGTCTAGCCCACCTGGGTCTCTCCTACCTGGATCTTTACCTCATGCACTGGCCCATGGCATTTCAGTGAGCAGCTTCACACACACACACACACACACACACACACACACACACACTACACTGATTTTGTCTCCCCCTGGTTGTCACTGTGCGGCCCGGCATTGACGTGACGGCCACATAACGCCCGCGTCGCCGTCTCACCGCCTGAAGCAGCCCTTGTGTGTGTGTGTTCGCGCCTCAGGCGGGGAGAGGAGCTGATGCCTCGGCGGGAGGACGGAAGCGTCTATTATTCTGAAACACACTACAGGCACACGTGGACCGCCATGGAGCGCCTGGTGGATGACGGTCTGGTCAAGGCCATAGGACTGTCCAACTTCAACGCCAGGCAGACGGACGACATCATCAGCACGGCCAGACACAAACCCGTGATCAACCAGGTACAGCGCGACTGTCCCGTGGGCCCAAATCAATACTTTTGATAAGGTTTGATTGACAGTAGCGAATGCGTGATTCAGAGGTGTGCTCTGAAAAACCCTCAGAAGTGTGCGTATCGTTGTGCCACAGGTGGAATGCCATCCTTATTTGTCCCAAGCAGATCTCCTGTCTCACTGTCGGTCAGTCTAATGCCAGTTTAACATTTAATCAACAACATGGGGACGGCGTTCCTCCCGTGTCGCTGACGGTGCGCGTATCTCCGCCTCAGGTCGGTGGCAGTGTGTGTGACAGCCTACAGCCCCCTGGGTAGCGGGGACAGACCCTGGGCCTCACCTGATGAAGCGAGCCTGCTGGAGGATCCTCGCCTGGGAGCCGTCGCCCAGAGATACCAGAAAACACCCGCCCAGGTCATACTCAGGTAGGACAGGCCGGCTTCCCAACCTCAAGCCAGGGGTCTGACACGTTCCGCGGCCCTCTCAGTTCTGCGGTCAGTTTGGATGCACTGTTGCGTGGACATAAGCAGAAACCGCCGTCACGTGACTTCCGCAGGTGGCACGTTCAGAGGGGTGTAGTGTGCATCCCTAAAAGCGTGACGCCCTCCAGGATCCAGCAGAACTCGCAGGTGTTTGACTTCTCCCTGTCAGAAGACGACATGAAGCTGATTGGGTCCTTCAACCGCAACAAGCGTTTCATCGTCCCATCGGTGGAGGTGAGCCGCTGCTTTTAAAGACACCTCGCAAGATTTCACGACCACTTGCTTGTCTTCGTCTATTAACAGCCATCCAAGTACAAAATGTTTACTGGCAGAGACTCACCGGTGGCCGTTTTAGGTCTCAGCGAAGGTGTACCGTGAGGTGACATGTTGACTTGTACAGTTATGTTGTGTAGTAAATAGAAATTGTCATATGCTCGCACTATAGTTATACAGTATAACTAATTTGCTGTTTTTCTTCCACAGCGGGACGGTAAGAGAGTGTGGAGAGATGCAGAACATCCTCATTTCCCCTTCCATGATCCGTACTGAGTCTACCCCCAACCCCAAAGGGTTTACACTTCGCTTTTAATGATTGTTATCGTACACTGAAGAAATCAAGTTTTTAAAATTTTATATTTGAATTTCATTTGTTTGTTTCTCTTTGGGATGAATGATAATATTTAAGTGATTACATTTTTCAAGAACAGTTCTTCTAGTTACTTCTCAACAGATTGCAGGGAGGAAGAAAAGAAGGGAAAAAAAAAATAAATGCAATACTGAAATCAACATGGGCTGTCCCCATGGCCTAATCATACCATATAACCACAATGTCCTGGTGACACCAGTGTGATTCCAGCCAAAGAACTTTGTTACATTCATTTCTGTCCCTCTCCATGTTTCCTGCTTGGCCCTACTGTGATCAAATAAAAAAGGCAAGAAATGTACATTAACTCTGTCAATAAATAATTTTTACAGACACTTATCTCCTCCATTTCGTGAGATTTTATTTTCAACAACATAACCTTGACAAATTTTGTAATACATTATATGCTACTGTTTATTTAAAAAAAAAAAAAGAAAAAAAAAAGGAAGTCATTAGCAATATGTTTTTTTCTTTTCTTTCTTATAGTCTAGCATAGAATCCCATCACTAAAGCCATTCATGTTGGTTGTGATATACTGAGAATGAGGCCACTCAATAAAACCCCACCCCCCCCACCCCACCAAAAAAATCTCCAGTCACTCACTCACCATCCATTTCCGACATCCCCTTACCCCCACCCACATCAAAGCCAGGGCAAACCAAGCGGCTACATGCTTTCTCCGAGGGAACTCATACAAAAAAAAGGAACACATGAAAGAAGCACAAAGTCCTAAAAATGTGGAATCTGGTGAGAATTTGTACAGGTGTGATCCCAGTACTGACCACTGTGGGGCAGTGAACATTTATCCATAAAGGTCATCGTCATTATCTTCATTGAACACTGGACCGCTGCCAGTTCCTCCTGAGCCATGGCTTGGACCGCTGCCACCTGTGGCACTGGAGGGAAACCTGAAAGACAAAGAAGAAAGTTCTTTATCCATTTCTCAATATGGAGATTATTTTGTGATAGGGCAGTTCCTAATATTTCTGGCAATTTTAGTCCTTGAATTAGGAGCAATAACTGTTTTTCCATTGTCAATGGGGAAATGCTGTGGGTGAAATAATAAAGCTCTTTAAAAACATCTTTTTATAGCTTAGACACACAACTACCGCCACTCGTGCTAATACAAAATGTCAGAGAATGTACCTGAAGCTGCCGAAGCCACGGCTCTGCTGCAGTGTCTGAGCAAACATCTCATATTTGCGAATGTCATTGTCACTGACGGAGCGACGAGCAAATCGCATTGCCTCTTCAAAGTGGTCCTTCCTGATTTCTGGCACAGGATCGTCCTCTTCCACCTCCTGTGGCAAAAAAAGGAACGTGTCATAAAGATGAAATAGATGAGAAGCAGTATTACATCAGTAGTGTGAAGATCCTCATCCAGATGTGATAAAGTAGACAAGGGGACAGAAAAAGTACTGACCATAGCTGATGGGTTGGTTTGCCTCTCCCTCTCCCTGCGGATCTCATTCTCGATGCTCTCTCTGATGGCCAGCTTACACGCCCGCTGGCAGATCTCTGTGAGATCAGCTCCAGAGAAGCCGTTGGTCATCTTGGCCAGGAAGTCCAAGTCAACATCCTATCAAACAAAAAAATTTAAGGTTTAATTTTTGATTTGGTTTCATTTATCTGAATATAACCATTTTCTGACTTTGTCACACTCCTACCAGGAACTCTAGGTTTTGTAAAAAAGATTTATTTTTTTTCCCCCTCTTTTTTAATTTAAACTCCTCCAAACAAATGTCTGTTCAGGCTACCATGAGTAGCAACAATGTCACCTTGCTGATGGGACTCTTGCGGAGGTTGGCCTTAAGGATGCTGATCCTGCTCTTCTCGTCGGGCAGGGGGATGTAGATGAGCTGATCCAGACGGCCGGGTCTCAGGATGGCAGGGTCGATGATGTCTGGTCTGTTTGTGGCACCGATGATGAAAACGTTCTTCTTGCTGGACATTCCATCCATCTCGGTCAGGATCTGGTTGATGACACGGTCGGCTGCTCCACCACCATCTCCCACGTTGCCACCACGGGCCTTGGCTATGGAGTCCAGCTCATCAAAGAAGAGAACGCATGGAGCTGCTTGACGAGCCTGGGAACATAACAAGGACGCACAAAATGGTCTTACAAAACAATACAGAAATTTATTCTGTAGAGCAAATTTAGTGGAAAACACTGCATTTCAAATGTTTGATTAATCTGTGGAACACCGACGTTTCATTCTTCTCTGCACCCAAGTTCTGGAACAGACAGCCTAAAAATATTCTTACCTTGTCAAAGATCTCTCTGACGTTGGCCTCAGACTCTCCAAACCACATGGTGAGCAGCTCAGGTCCTTTGATGGAGATGAAATTTGCCTGGCACTCATTGGCGATGGCTTTGGCCAGCAGAGTCTTACCACAACCAGGGGGACCATAGAACAGCACACCCTTGGATGGGGTCATGCCAAACTTGAGGAACTTGTCTGGGTGCTCCACTGGGTACTGAATTTAAGGAGAGGGGGAGAAAAGCACGGTAAGAGACACAATCCTAAATTTACAGTTTGTGATATCTCAGTTTCAGACATGATCTCACTACTGAAAGACCTTCATACCTGCACCAACTCCTGCAGCTCCCTCTTGACATCATCCAAACCTCCGATATCCTCCCAGGTGATGTTCGGGACCTCAACAACTGTCTCCCTCAGTGCAGATGGGTTGCTCTGGCTCAGGGCCCACTAGAGTACAGAGCAGAGTGAGTTAGTGTGGACTCAGAAGACCTTTGTAAACCGTTAGGACCATCTTACTCTCACCCCATAGCAAAATCCGTATTACAAGTCTTACCTTGAAGTCATCCATGGTGACGGCAAGTGAGTTCATGACTTCAGCGTCAATGGTCTCATCCTCAAGGTCAATCAGGTCCATTTTCTTCCTGATGGCCTGAAGGGCAGCCTCGGAGCAGAGGGCAGCTAGATCTGCACCCACATGTCCATGGGTCTCATTAGCTACCTACATAAAGATAGAAAGAATTCAGTATTTGTTAAAAAGCAATTCCTACCCAGGTCCCCCACGCTGCTTATAACCCTGTAACACTACATATGACATTGTATCACTTTTATATATTTATCTACGTAGCTCACCTGCTAGTAACTAATGCATGCCCGTGTCATGTGGATTCACAAATACAGAATTTCAACACCGTATGCTCAGCACTCTGGGGAAGTGTGATCAGTGGTCAATGTGAGAAGGAATGTAAATTTGGAGTACCTGATTTGATAGTATACTAGCCATTCTATATTAAATCGTTTCATTCTTTCAAATTCCATTAAAACAGAATTACATGCAAATTCCATTGTAATTTTACTTGAAAGTTACAGGCAGTAAACAGCAACGTAACCCTAACTTACTGCGTCTTCAAACAATCAGTGTTTGGTGAGGCGTCATCTAACTACAAAAAAAAAAACAAAAAAAAAAAAAAACATGTGTACAGACCTGTTCTAAGTCAACATCCTCAGCCAGCTTCATGTTCTTGGTGTGAATCTGCAGGATCTCCAATCTGCCAGTGGCATCAGGGATGCCGATGTCCACTTCCCTGTCAAAACGCCCTGGAGACAGTGGGGGTTCAAACACACACTTAGTAGTTTCAATGACACAGATTAAAAGCAATATAAATATATACCAGACACATCTCAAAGGCCTTTCAAGACCACCATCTGCAGGAACTTATTGCCTCCTCTCTAATGATGTGGCAGCAGAAGTAAAATTCCGAACTGTTGTTACGAGTTGCAAAAAGTAACTCTCTACATTTCACAGACCCATCAGTATTTGATGAATAAACGAGATTCATTTCCGGCCCTTTGTCAAAACTGTCAAAAATATTCCATCATAAGCATTTAAAACTGTGCAACTGCATAGCTGTGAGAAACTGATCCATTGGTGAACTGCAAAGCCCACAAAATAAACAGCAGCCAGCAGTTTTAACAACACGATTTCATGAGCCTTGCAAGCAGACAAATGACATTTCTTAGGTGCACAACACCACTGAAGAGATGCAGTTGGTTGAAAATTACATTTGAATTTGCTAGAGATAAACTGCTGCTGCAGAAATCCACCACTAGAAAAAAAATATTCCAAGAACCTAGGCTATGCTTTAATGCAGAGCTTTTCAACAATTAAAAATATCTACATTGTTTTACAAGTCTTAAATGTATGCCTACTGTTGGCTATGGGTGCACTGTGCGATGTCAGGACAAAAAAATAAAAACACAGTTTTTAAAATTTAAAATCGAACATTTTAAAAGAGTGATATTGGGAGTCACATGTGATAGACACATCCCTAATAACTTAAGTTGATCATAACCTGTAGGAATGATGCCAAAACAAGAATGAGACTTGGGTTATAAAATTATATTTTCTTAAATAATGTGCGTGTATTATCGGTCGACAATTTCACTACTTCATGCATAGATATGCACTGGATGCTTCTTCTAGACCTCACTTGCTGCAGTCACTGAATACATGCTTAAAGTAGATAACTTACCAAATCTCCTAAGAGCTGGGTCAATGCTGTTGGGTCTGTTGGTGGCAGCCATGACGATGACATGAGCTCTCTGTTTCAGGCCGTCCATAAGAGTCAGCAGCTGAGAAACAATGCGCCTCTCCACCTCTCCATGAGTCTACAAATAACACAAATAAAAATTGTTGCAATACAATTCACGTTTTAAACTCTATCCAAGCATTAGTGTCTTGACTGAATTTGAGTACTGTGATTAGGATGTCAATGAAATCAAAAAGCCCCTATTAGCTATAATTTAAAAAAATCGCCACTTGAAAGATGACTGCTCAAAAGGAAAAAAACAAAACATGAAAAGAAATCATATACAAATAGACTACACTTTCTGTGCAGTTCCAAAAAGGTTTCCAACAACTGGACACTGATAGCCATTTTCATTTATTACACTCAAACACCTATAAATCATAAACAGACGCTGTACTGTTATATTCAGCTACCCATTTAGTGTTCCTCTCTTTCCACTCACCTTCTCTCTCTTAGGAGCGATTGCGTCAAGCTCATCAATAAAGATGATGGCGGGAGCATTCTTCTCTGCTTCCTCGAAGGCCTTTCTCAGGTTACTCTCGCTCTCTCCTGCCAACTTGCTCATGATCTCAGGACCTAAGACGATAAACCGCTGTACCATCTTAACACTCTAGTAATAAAGAAACACTATAGTGTGTTTGACACTCAATCCAATGCATGCAATATATGTATGGCAAAACCACAAGTGTAATAAACTATAGAAACCAATTTTCCTAAGTGGGAACCCTTATTCCAGGAGATGAAACGCCTCTCCTATTTTACAACAGAACTTTAAAAAAAGTTGAGCTGCACTCCCTGTGGCTAGCTGACAAGAGGTCTTCTTTTATAGAGCTCAGCTAATTTCATAACATCATGAAGACATGTGTGGAAAAAATCCTGATCTAAATTGACGGAAAAAAAACAAAAACAAAACAATTTTTATTTTATTTTTTTAAATTTTGTTCCTCATAGAATATCAAAGCAGCTACTGATCGGATTCTGATCAATACTTATTTTAAACAAATAATCAGAAATAACAGCAGGTACAAGGCAATGCTGTAGCGGACAAACCCAATATTATCATAATGTTGCTGTGACTAGGAATAAGTGTGTATAGAAGATAAATATAGATGGCTGTTCACACCATTAATCAGGAAGAAGAAAGCTCCAGTTTCATTGGCCACAGCTCTGGCAATCAAGGTCTTTCCAGTTCCAGGGGGCCCATACAGCAGGATTCCACGTGGGGGCTGAAATGGGGGGAAAAAAAACTATTTTTGAAATCAGATCTTATCTTAAAATTAAAAGCATTTGTAAGATAAATGACAGACTGATTTTCTCAGTTGCTTTAATGACAACATAATTACAAAAACCTAAAAGTAAGTCAAAACAAAACCAAAAGCAGCAAACAAACATGTTGTGAGGTGGTGCGCTTACTTTTTTTGCTTCATTTAATTAAACACCTGGAGTATACAGTACATCAGACATACTAAACTTAAGTGTTACACCATAGGTGTAGTCCTAAAGTGACTTGGTAATGTCAGTTACCCAGCAACATCTTGCCGCATCTAAACAAAATTTGCCACTGGCCATTACTGCACCACTATGATTGTAGCACAATCCCTGTGTGTGTGTGTTTTAAATTCAGGATGGGTGCATTTTAATAGAAATTGTATGATAAAGAAAGTGCTATTTTTTTTTATTTCGATTTACAGAATCTTGCTTTAAATTCCACACGGAATGCCAAACAATTTTGCTTGTTCTTCCATTCAAAATAAGGTTGCCGTACCTTGACTCCTATGGCCTTGAACAGTGCCGGGTGTCTAAGAGGCAGCTCCACCATCTCTTTGATCTGAGCTAACTGCTTCCTCACTCCTCCAATGTCATCATAGCCCACTTCATTCAGGGACTCTTCCTCATCCTGCATATTCCAACACAAGATTGTAAAATTTCAATGTGGTTTATTTTTGGCAAATGTTAACCAATGCATTGTAGGCTACACGCTACCCACCTCTCTCCTGATTGGTTCTCCCTCGCAGTGGATGACTGTATCAGGAGCAACGATGCAGTAGGGGGAGGGATCAGTCTCCACCACCTTGAACTCCACAGCACGCATGCCACCTCTCACCAGGAAAATATCACCTTCACAAGGTAAAAAGACAACAATGTTAGATTTTACCATTCTAACAGAGCTACATGTTGACATACACTGAAACAGACTTGATCAGCTAGCCATATTAATATCTTTGTCCTGACAATGGAAATTGGTACTCACCTTTGCGAATTGGCCTGTAAGCCTCTAAGAAGTATGGCTTCAAGTAGACCTCAAACAAGTTGCCAGTAATCCCTTCTACTGTGTCATCTATCGGGAGGACGTGGATCCTCTTTCCATACTTCACATCAGGACATGGCTGAATGCTGAGAGAGATATTAGACTTAACACCACTTCTGTTTTAAAAAGGGCCAGGAAAAGAACTTAAGACAAGTGTGTGCTTTTCCCCACCTGATGACATCACCCAGACGGACCCTCAGATTGTTGCGGACCACTCTGTTCATGCGAACCTTTTCATCAGAGCAGCTGTCATCAGACAGCACGATGCACACGGTCTCCCGCCTCTTCTTTCCCTTCATCAGCACTGTGTCTCCACGGAAGAGCTGCAGCTCATCCATCTTGGTCTTAAGACACATTATACAAAGTTATTTCATGAATCATTATTGCATTTAAAATATCTAAAATGAAAAATAGTGTCCAAACACTGCTGATCTATAACGACAAATCACAGGGTTGTGAATTTGTAGATACATCAGTCATGGCTAAAACCTGCTAAATGTTTACCTGAGAGAGAGAGACCACACTGTTGTCTTCATTGATGGATTCATCAACAATCAGTCTGTTGGGTCTGTTCTTCTGTTTCAGAATTGCAGTGGCTAAATCATCATTTTTGGATCTATGATGATGAGAAACAGATTTAAAAAACAAAACAAAAACAAGTTGTAGGTCAAGCAAAAGACTTCTTATTGTGCACCTTTGAGGTTGCATACAGCTCCAACAATAACCAACCCACTCATCAGTGGGGAACTTTGCCCCCCCCAAAAAAATTTTGTATAGGACACAAATATCATCCCACTATTACTATGTTCTATAGCAGATGAAAGATAGGTTTGGTAACTTCACTAAATCTACACACGAAAAAACCTGGCTCCTACAGTCCTCTATGAAACTTCTCAGTTTCAGGTTTTGTTTCTAGGGTAGGCGTACAGGGAAATTGTAGAACACCCTTTCGTTCAACCTTTGAAGGACGGCTCTGTGTTTAGGGGGTTTATTGTGTCTGTACTTCTTTTTAATATATTAGGCTCCATTTGGGAATAAGCATTGAAAATGAACTTAAACGATATGAGGCATTAGTCAATTCTAGTAATATTCTAGTGTGTGTATATGTCCCCACATTATTAATAATACTACTAATTAATAATAATAATAATGATAATAATAATAATAACTAAAAATTAATAATCAAACGTACCTGTATCCGTAAGAGCAAACAAGTCCTTTAAGAATTTGTCAATTACAATGACAGAACGTTATATGTGGAAAATCCTAAAAAGCATGCCTACATTCAAATACTGACAAAAACTAAGAAATATTTTAAGGTTAAAAAAGCCACGCGTTTCTAGAAAACTCTTGGAAGGTTTTGTAGTTTCTCTTTCATGTTGTTAGCATGCTATTGGTAGCCTAAAAGCTAACTGACTGGCGAGCAAGCGAGCCCAGATGACACAGCAAAAGAATTAGAAAGGGAGGAAAAAAAAACGGAGGAAAAAAAAAAAAAAAAAAAAAAACTTTGTTAGCTATCTGGTTACTCCCGTAGAAAGACAAACGTTACAATTCTATAGTGGATTTAAATACATTAGCTGCCAACATAACCGCTGGCTACATAGAAGTCAGATGTGTTATTTCACGACTGTTTAGCTAGCAGCGAAATGGAGCCCAAGTAAATAGTCGATCATTAAAATGAATAGCCAGCCCTGTTAGCCTGCTAGCTTTGGTGAACTATACAGTCGCTATAGACAGCTCGCCATGGAGATAGCCACCTGGATGACTAGCGTTTTCTTTCGTAAAAGTGTTAGCCTATTACCTAAGTCTGTGCAATTTGCTGTGTGCATTCGAATTCGCTCCCTTAATTTGACGCCCAGTCACAAAACAGGCTATTAGCCGATGGATAGGCCAAGTTGTCGGTGTGACGGTGGATGGCTTTGGCCTTGATACTGTTGCTAAGCTAACGTTAGCATTCAAACACGAGAGCAATGACTGCGCTTTGTCAAGTCGCTGTCACACAGCTTGCTAACTCAGTGCCGTTAACTGGCCAGCGACAACAGTTTAACAACTGTCAACAATTCGTCGGGACATTATCCAGCTGTCAGTGGATTTGAAGTGTTATTCAACCAACGGAAGAAAGTGCGGAGGCTGAAGTAACTGACCCCATTAGCTCTCATGCTAGCAAACTCGGTAATGTATTAGCAATCGAGCTAACTTTAATAAACTAACGTATTCTGAGCTGACGTTAGCCATTTAAAGGGCATTTGTTGGTAGCCATTGTTCAGAAAAACATATTTTAATAAGACTGAGATGTATTTCTACTTACTCCCCTCCCGAGGCCATGGTCGTCCACCTGGATTACTATTAATAAATAAATTCTAGCTAAATGCTTAAGAGGCTTAACCGGTTCTCCTGTCTCAACCTTCTTCGTGATTTCACACGAAAGAGCAGCAGTTTCCGTGCTTTTCTTTACAGTTATACCATGAGCTAGATGCATCCTTCATTCTGATTGGCTGGGGGCTGTCCGATAAATTCTACAGCCAATGAAAGAATCTAGACTCTGTCGTCACCGAGAATATTGTGGAACTTCAGCCACTTACAAATGAGAGGGATGTTCCTATTTTCATCAACTTTCTGCTAATTGGTCTGTCGCCGAACTAGAGTCATCCAATTAACGTTTACCGCGTTGATATTGTAGAATCGTAAAAACATGAAATTGGTCACTTACTCTTGATAACTGATTATGTCTCTAAAGAATCGTGCAAATGAACCTTAAGAGTTTTACTAATAGGATGAATCCATAAAAAAGGACAATATCACAGTTTTTATGGTATGTATCTTCTGAAGTAGGATGTACTGTACATTATATTGAAGACCACTGCCAACAGGAACAGTCTTGATTACTTTTGCCTGCCCAACATACACCCCCCCCCCCCAACAAATCAGGCTTAGATCATCAATGACCAATCCACATTACAATATGTCCAGTTTTATTTCATCATGTCATGAATAATTCACCTGCCAGCTTTGTTGATTCTCAGTCTTAAACACCCTAAGTCCTTACAATATGCTTTATTTTACTGTCCCAGGAAATACATGTTTGTTCTGAGTTCTGGTTTCAGTTCACACGCCAGAGAAAGTTGATCTTGTACTGTAAGTGACAGGTTATTCTTCTTTTGTCCCTCTCCAGGCTGACTATGTAGGACCAAGTTCCTGTATTCTGTTCCGTAGCTCCTTGGAGTCCAACAAAGGGCCAGACTGGGGTTCCTGTAGGTACACAGGAAGACTCCTGCAATGCAAAAGACAAGAAGACAGTTAAGAGAGTAACATCACGGAATAGTAAATGTGCTCTGCTTTAAAAAAGCAAGAGACTAATTAAACTACTGGTGGCTTGAATTTTATTTCCTTGGAAAAATATCCTGGTCAGACCTAGAGTCTTTAATATGTGTTGATTACACATATTCAGAATGTATCTAGATCCAACTGAGAGAGACAGTTCATGTGTGTCATCAGAAAGCATGTCAAATGCTTTCTGAGTGACCACTTGTCATCAGATTTTTAGCTTTCCTCTTTACATTGAGGTTTATCTGTGGGAAAAAGGGTCCTCTGCTGAAGAAAATGTACATTTACACACGACCATCTTGACCAAACAGCTAGAGAAAATAATTATAATCCCTCTTTGGTGTACCGCCCAAGGAGAAAACTTGCAGTCAAAATCGCTGAAGTTTTCTTATTATTATATACTGTAGGTATTTAATCAATCTGGACAGTGGAACGTGGTGAACCACTAAAAATTCTGTTTTTGTCGTGGTTTGAACACACCTGTCCGGTTGGCCATGTTAAGGTTAAATTTTATCACTTATGTTAAACATATATATATATATATATATCTGAATTCATGTTACCTGGTGACGAAATTTTCCCTTCATACCACCACCAATTAAGGGAAACAAAATTATGCAATAATTCACATGTTCACATGTG
The DNA here is from genome assembly GCF_016859285.1 of Xiphias gladius. Taxonomy (NCBI): domain Eukaryota; kingdom Metazoa; phylum Chordata; class Actinopteri; order Istiophoriformes; family Xiphiidae; genus Xiphias; species Xiphias gladius. The sequence goes on along the minus strand of NC_053418.1, from coordinate 16,313,760 downwards.
TATTTAGAGGTGCACAAATGTAACTTGGTAATCCAAGATGCATTTTTGTGAACAGGGCTGAAGTGTGCACTTTCTCTATAACATACTGCGCAGCGTAAAACACTAACTTAATCAAGACAGTGAATATAAGAATGACAGTGTCTTACTCCACTGAGGATTGTGTGCTGAAGCTCCAGGTCTTTTCCCAACAAGCTGCTGCCTCCTGTCTCCTGCCAAGCCTCCACAGCACCTCACCGCACCACAGCCCTGCACCCACACACTCTGAGACAGCACATACAGCATGATGACGTGTTCCAACATAGGAAACCCACTACAGTACACAAACCCAGTACAGATTTACTCCCGTCCTGTGGTGCATTCATGTCAACACCAACAGTTCTTAGCTCACACGTGAAGAGAAATGTAGGTGCTGTTCCTAAAAACCTCAAAGATAAGATATGAAGAGCGTAGTTATAGTTTATGTTTTACATTTTAGTAAACAGGTGCTACTCGTTAAAGAAAAGAGATGATTTTAACAAAATGAGCTTCACTTTCGTTCAGACCCTTCTTCTGCACACAGACGCACTGTTCAAATGCACACACATTTATTTTTAATTTGAAGAAACAGTGCCTTTGATCTGAATCCCTTACTCATTATACTCAATATTTCCAACTCAATGTATTCAATGAACAAGATTCTGCATATATTGAATGTTGTCAAACAGGAAAAAGAGTTTAAACTTGAAACTCCCTCTGAGAAAATTGAAAGGACATATTGGGAAACGGTGGGTTGCATCATGTACAGTAGGCAGTAATACCCATGTAAAGTGTCTCCCTATGACCGACCTTAACTTACCTCTTTATGACCAAGTTACTGCAGTGATTGCAACAATCTCCTGTCAAATATCGCTTCAAGCTCTGCTTTATACATTATTAATATACATCTGAGTTACAGTATATTTACCTGGGAATGCCTGCAGACTGAGCAGGAAGTCTCTCAGTGCCTCCCTCAGTTGGTCTGTCTGGGTGAAGCTGATACCCCTACCAGCTAGCGAAAGCCCCTTCAGCCTTTGGAGGATACACAGATCTGTTCCCAGCTTGAAAACCATCTCTGCACTGGGGATCTGTGGTTGGAAACCTGTAATTGAACATCAACAGAATAAAATGCATAAAGTAACAGTAGCTGGAGGTTGTGAAAAAGGGCAATTTCTCTCCAAAGCCTCAATAAAGTCAGGAAAGTACTTACCTTTCTTTTTAAAGCGGACCTTCACCAGCAGGTTGATACACCTGTAATGCAGAAACACAATCTTACAGTATGTGTTGGTACAATAACATGATCATTTTATGACAGAATAAAGACAGTTTCATCCCGCAGACCTAGTGTAGTGAGTCACAGCTTGTTTCCAGTCCTTCAGCTGAGTTTGGCAGTGACCCAGCAGGAGGTAGGCCGCACCAGCCCAGAGTAACATCACCACCTTATCTTCACCCTCCCCGCTCACTGTCCTGGTCTCAGCCGTGATCCTCTCCTCTGGATCTTCCAACACCAGCTTCTCTGGCAGCAGTTCCAGTGTCGCGCTGATGACTTCATTGCACAGTACCATGCAATCTGCAGGCCTCCGGGCCATGAGCAAGGCAGCGCCAGCCTCTAGGTAAAGCTCGGGAAACCTGGGGAGGTGAGTGGTTTCAGCATGGACCTGTGAAAGAGACTTACAAGCAAACAGATGTTGGTTAACAACTTAAAGTATTCTTCCCTGGGAAACATACATTCTGACTTCTCACAACTGAGCTTGTAGTGTGTACGAAATATATATTCAGAGCTCATTGTTAAATCATCTTGTATGTCTGTCAGTGTTTTCTCTCTTACTCCATGTTGATCTTCTGAGTGAAGAGCGGCCAGGAGGTCCAAATAATGTTCCACACCCTCTGACACCCTGCAGAAAAAGCAACCACACTCATTTAACAGCTACAGTGTGCACTATGAGTCTACCATTCTCATCTCCAACTGCATTTTCTGGTTTTGAGTATTGGTCAGGTGCCAGTAAAAGAAAGAGGCAGAGACTTTGAGCTCCATGCTGGTCTTCTCACCTCCCATGGAGCACACACTTCAGGGCCAGATTGTGAAGGACAGAGAGGGCAGAGGGAACTGAGAGCAGGCTGTTCAGTGATTGGCTGCAGAGAAGTAAGGACGGGGAGAGGAGATGGGTACCGGCCAGAGCAGGCACTGTAGCAGAGGGCAACATCAAAGTCTGCGGGACAAAGGAGGTTTCATGTTTCGATATACAGGCCTACACTTAAAGTGATTGAGTCATTGTCCAAAATTAACTCTTTGGCTCACCTATTACCCTATTCAACCACAAAATATACATATATGCAGAGACTGTTAACAATAAAAATAATTTATCTATATCTAAAAGAATCATTTTACCAGCAATTACCATCTATCTATCTATCTATCTATATATATATATATACACACACACACACACACACACACACACACACACACACACACACACACACACACACACTCACGTGTGTGTGTCTCTCTGTGTGTGTACTGTATATGTTTGTCACTCACTGAGTGCAGCAAGCGAAGAGCTTGTATCTCAGCCTGTGTATTTCCCAGCTGTCTGTAGATGAGCATGCTCTGGTACAGAGCATATACACAACAGGAGTCAGTCTCCAGTGCCTTCCTGTAACACTGCAGTGCCATCTGAGGGCGGCTCTGGAAAAAATGCAAACACTTGCACTTACTGCAGGCAAGTGCTCAAACCAGTTACGCTCATGCATGACGCATGCTAATTTTCTGTTTGTATGAGTAGTCTGAATGTGCACCATATGCGCAAGGCAGGAGCCTGAGAGGAGGTGTACATATGCTACAAGAGTTCTGGGAGCCGGCATGGAGGAAGCTGTCTGCAGACCAGACAGTGCTTCTGAACTCTGACCCTCACTCAACCTTTCAGCACCTTAATGAAACATACAAAGCACAGCAAAACACAGGATTAATTACTCAGTACCAGAACACAAGGAGTCAATTTGCACATCACTGTCATATATCTTTCTGTTCAGTTTAAAAACCAATTCCTAAAATGTTTTCAGGGTTTAGGAACATGTAAACTACTCCCCAGTACTGGCTCTGGGTGCCTGCACCCACAATTTACTCAACTCTCATAATCAGCATTCAAACACAGGAGTTTGGATTCAGATAATATTTTTCCTGTACTATGACAGTTTGTCTGCCCTTGCAAATTTTGGTAGCATTCATGCAAAAAAAAGTGATCAGATGAACATGTATTTAGAAAGCACAGAGAAGAAATCAAAACATTAACCCTATGCTTAAGCTTCATACAATAATTTAGTGTGATCAGAACAAACTGAATCCCGTCCTTCAATATGCATTAACAAAAACCATGAATTTTGCTGACCTTGAGCAATGGAAGTGCAGATCTGTAACAATTCAGCAAGCCTTCTTGGGTCCATCACCAGTAATGGAATATCGGAGGACTTTCCCCTTGCCTCGCTCCTCCCGTCATCCCCAGCTCCACCAAAAAGTGTCTCAAACAGAGAGGACAGCTCCTCCTGCATCACAGGAAAAAAATCAAGTATGGTTTTAAAGAATAGTTTTATTTTTGAATTCTGTCATATACACAGCAACAATAACAAATACAATATCTCGCTTGTGCTATTTCACACAGTTAGGGAGTGGACAATGTAGCATGCTGACAGAAATACATTGAAATGTTTTGTTGGCAGGGACAGGAAACCAGACATTGGGGGAAACTGCAATTGAATTGTTCTGAAGAAAGTTTGTATTTCTTCATGTTTTTCTTCAAACACACAAAAAAACAATAAAAAACAAAACATATTTAAATTCTCTGTAAGACAAGTGAATATAAACAAAACTTAATAGTAGTTAGTTAGTATAAGGCTTTTGTCTCAAAAATAACAAAGAAGGGCCATGAGACAAAAAGGAAGGCAACAACAAGGTGTGAACACCAACACAATGAGCAACATATCATTTTAATTTAAAGACACACACTGTATGGCACATGCTCATATCAACATCACATAACCTTCTTGTTGGTTATGTCAAAGACTCATTATGATGGAGTTCACTTGGGAGGTAAACTGAGACTCATTGTTTTAGGACGACTCAGTACAGTGGTTTGGTCCACACCAGAGGCTAAATCACATCTCATCTCATTAGCCATCTCATTAGTCTAAACAAACCAGACTGAATCCGTAGAAGTAACAGAGGGTCATGGTTAAGGTTCCTTTAAACCACACCAGACAAGTAAAGTGGGAACACAACCTAAAAACAGGATCTTACCTTAAATTCCTGTATAGTTTTCAGCTGGCATGTTGCCAACCATATTGCCCACTGCAGACAGAGTAGGTACAGTACAGAGGAATTCAAAGCTGTGTTTCCAACTGATTTGAGAACCGTTCTCCAAAACGCAAGAGGGTCTGAAGCAACAGGGCCGTCTCCTGTCATCTGTAGAGCTGCACAGAACAAGAGCAGGCTGTAAAAGTCAGAACTCAGGAATCCTTTGAACTAACATGAAACTGATTGTATGGCATTAGTCCCTGTGTCATCTACATCTATGGTTTTGTCATTATTTCACAGCATAGACCCACCTCTCTGTATGGCTCGTGCGAGGAGCAGCTCAGCTTCTGTGAACTGAGACCGAGCAGCAGCGCACACACAGGCATTGTACACCACTGACAGCTCCAAATGAGTGTGTTCTGCAAGAGGAGGAACACCTGCAGGCGAGGAACACGGGGAACGGAAGGGAGGGAGATAGAGGATGCATAAAGGTAAGAGCTGAGCTCTACACCTTAACAAATTAGGCCTTTGTATCATGAAAAAGATGTAGCACCTTGGATTTTCCTTAAAAGGTTGTCAAAGTCAGAGGAACACCATCTCAGGTGGGTGTGGTTCTGATTCTGGCTCAATGTGTCTCCTCCTCCTTCCTGCTGCTGGAATGTTCAAGTGAGCAAAAACTGATAACATGAACAGGATGTAACACAGTGTTTGCTACATTTAGGTAGTCATCAACAGTGGACAGTACCCAAGTACATTTACTCAAGTACTGTAAGTAAGTTCAGTTTAGAGGTACTTGTGCTTTACTTGAGTATTTTCATTTTATGATACTTCACATTGCTGCTACATAATTATTTTTGAGGGATCTAGTAATAGGTACTTAATAATAAGCAATAAGTTACTTATCAAAAAAGACTTTACACACAAAACATATGATCACTATTTAAAACTTGCCTATGTTATTTTTGCATATATAATTTGTATGACCCAACAGTATATATATTGGTGAAAATCAGCTCCAACAGCTACAAAATAAAATGCTTCTTATGTTAATGCATCTGAAATAATATAATACATTAGAATCATTATAAAGAGTAGCCATTCTGCAAAATGTTTACTTTTACTTTAGATATCTGAAGTATATTTTCCGTCGATATTTCTGTGCTTTTAGTTAAGCAAAACTTTTCATGCAGGGCTTTTTCTTCTAATAGAGTATTTTTAGAGTTTGGTATCGCTGATGTATTTAAGGAAAGTGAAAAGATGAATAGTTCTGCCACCTCTGGTCACAATACAACATCATTTACTGTCCAGCTAAAACAAAACAATAAATCAAACACAACACTGGAAGACAGTCTGTTTACGTAAATTAAAATAAAACAGATGCTCTGCAGCACGTTATTCTCTACCACAGGTATGAATTTAACGTTAGCTACGATCACATTGTCATTTTCTGCTTTCTTAATCAGTTCAGAAGCATGAACAGTTTAATAATTTGCAGTGTTTTTTCCAGTGTTACAGAAGCTAACATTAACCGCTGAAAAGACGGGACATCGAACCCGCTGTCTTAACGTACCTTCCATTTGTTTACCAACTCGTTATTTTCCTGGACCCACTTATTTAATAAAGAGGTTGTTTGATACATTTTATTAGACATTACATCGCCGTGTTATGAAGGAGTCGATGCTGTTCGTTTTGCACTTTCCCTCGTCGGTGACGGGAGACCTACCGCAGGTCACAGGAAGGAGACGTTCATGAGTTGATTGCAGTGAGGGCCGTGCTGCCCCCTGTGGGCGCACCCGAGAACGACACCGGCAGTTTGCTAACTGTCCACCGGGTGGCGCCGTGCCAAAGCCGGTTTCAGTTTTGTTCTGGAAACTTCAATCGTTACATTTTTTTTTACGGCCACCAAATTGTGAGGTGCCGATGCCGGTTGCTTCGGCCGTTAACTTTAAAACTCTCGCAAACACGCTCAAAGCTTCCCAACCTTAACGCCTTTAGTTCGACTCTGCGTGATGGCCCTGCACCCCTTAACAAGTCCGCCTCGGCCGCAGAGGCATGCTGCCCCAATCACACGCGCACACGTGCAGCATGCACGCACACGTACAGGTCCAAAGCCATTAAACACAAACCAAGGCCTTAATTGTATTACAGCTGAGTCATCCTTGAGACTGCCAGGACAGCCATCTTTCCAGCTGTCCCTCGCAAGGTGACTCCCTCTTTTCTCACCCAGTTCCACTCCTTTCCTCTCCTCTGTCATCAGTGCATCATCTTGTTCCCTGTCGTCTGCAACCTCCATTGTCTGCCTTTATTAAAACCTCCCTGCTCCTCCTTTCTTTCATCATCTCAAGTCACTGAAAGCTCTAAATACACCACTGGAAAATACGAGGGAAGCTCCTGACATCCACTGCTCCACAGCATACTCTCACACTCCTGCAGCTGCACAGCTCTCTTGCATACACAAAAGATGGCTTCCATTCCAGCTCTCTACGTCTTTCATTCCCCTGGGACGGGTTTCACTGTTTTCTGACATTTTCCTCTGCATCGATCCTGCTATTTTCCATTTCTATCTCTGTCTCACTCTGCCTCTGTCTCTCCATCCATTCCTTCAAGGACAGGTCGCTACATGGCAAGAGCCTCCCACCTCCCTTCCTCCTTTCCCTCTCAATGTCATTTACATGGCAAGACTTCAAATCTTTATTAAAAAGGATGTATTTACAATGTTGCTGTGATGAATTCACCCATGGCACCACTGAAAAGCAGACCGTTCATTTTAAGTAGCTAACAAAAGCGTAAAACTGGCTGTTCCACAGACTGTTGCCTCTGTTATGGTGGCGGCTGTCTCTGGCAGGTGACCTTTCTTCATTCTGTCCAATTTGGTTGGGAAAATAGAAATGCTTTCAGGTGAAGGGGAGGATTGAACAGATACTCGTGGTTTCTGGCCTGACTGGGTTGCTCTACACTATTTTGACCAAAACTTAATCAGAATTAACCCCAAATGTGGCTCGTGTATGATATTTCTTCTGCAGATACCTACTAACACATGCTCCTCTGAAGTATGCACCTTTTTCGTTAGATTTCAGCTGTTAACGGTCGGTTCAAATAACAAGGTATTGACTAACATGAGCTACTGAACATGAGATCCTCACGACATCACAGCTGAATTCTGCCTGCTCTGCTCCGTTATCCTCATTTATAAAACATGGAGCTAGTGGAGGGAGGATATGTGATGCATGTTATTTCCATCCTGCGTGCCAATCAGCCCCCACCCCACCCCAACTCCCCCAGAACATGAGAGATGTGGTGCAAAACACACTGTGTGCCTCACAAACAGCACCAACACATTCCAGCATGCATTTTAACACATTTTTGAAAACTGATGATAAAACTGTAATAGGTTTCACCTTTGGAAGTAAGATTCAAGGTTAGGGGCTTGGGTGTCACACAGTCCCATGAGTGTCCCTGGGCTGGCAACACACGTTCACAGGGAGGACGAATGGCCGATACAGAGAAATTAATGTTTTCTGATCTGTCTCTACGTCACTTCAAGGGAAAGGCATAAACACAACTCTCCCTGCTCCTTTAAGGCATGCAGAGTAAACTCACTCACCCTGAATTTGAGTAATCAATAGGTGCTGTACGTGCTCTTCGGAGCTGGTCCTCTTCTCAGAGCAGACATCCTTTTAGATCAGCAGAGACAGCCCAGCTGGTCTTTTGTGTGAATGCTGTATCATCGTAGCCCAGTACACACCCTGATGTGCATGCACTATAAGGTTGCTGTTTATGTCGCCGTTGTTCTCGGCTTTTATGTCAGTGCTGTCACATGTCATGCTTGGCCTGCAACCACATCTGCGCAACATGATATTAGTTACTCTTCAGCAACAAAAAGAGGCAGAAAGTGAGAGATGAAAAGTTATGTTTGAAGTAAAAGAGCAGAAATGAACCTTTTTTGTGTGTGTAGTAAGAGAGGGAAAAAGAAAGAGAGAGAGAGTCGGTCAATGGCCAAGCAGTTGAGACGAGTCCCAGGGGGGTGGCGTGGATCTGCAAACTCACACTGCAGCAGTACAGCTACAGAGAGCATCAGCAGAACACACTGCACACCCACACTATCAATTCACACAGCCACATCATGCCCAAAATATGAATATTATATGTTTCTAAAAGTTTAAAACCTTGAAAAATGAATAATTTATGGGGGATTTTTATAAAGAGCCACAGCAATTATCAGTGCTGCAAATAGGCCTAAAATAACTCATGTCCATATCATTTAACACACAGAATAGCCAATATCTTTCCCAGGTGTTTCAGGCACAAAACACCCTAAGATAGAAGGTGAAAAGTGATGCTTGACAAACATTTTACATGCTATAAAAACCAATATGATATTTAAGTTTGTTACTTTAATAAAATACACCTCATTAACACACTCAGTAAAAATACAACTCATCGACAGTGATACACTGATTATATTGCTGCGCAGGCAGTCGTTTTCTGAAGAAACGACAGGCCTGTGTCTTTAACTGGATTGTGTCCTGGTGCTGACTAGTGAGTTTTCCCTCCCTCCTATATAAGCCCGGCGCTCTCCCTCCTGCAGCAGTCAGTTCTCGTCCAAACCGCCAACATGAGTTACGCGGTAGAGCACCACTTCTTCGGCCCGACCTCGTACCGCAAGGCTCGGCCTGCCTCCGTGTCCTCCAGCGGCTTTCACTCCCAGCGCCGCCGCCTCACTTACAGCCAGCCGTCCTCCGCCGACAGCTTGGACACCTTCAACGGTGACATGACGCGGAGGAGCGAGAAGGAGATTCTGCAGGCCCTGAACGACCGGTTCGCCGGCTACATCGACAAGGTGCGGAACCTCGAGATGCACAACCGCAACCTGGAGGCGGAAGCGGCGGCGCTGCGACAGAGCCAGGCCGGACGCGCCACGGTCGGGGAGCACTACGAGCGAGAGATGGGTGACCTGAGGGGTCTCCTGCAGCAGCTGACCGGGGAGAAGGCCCGCGCCTCCCTGGAGCACGAACATCTGGAGGAGGACATCCAGCACCTGCGGGTCAGGCTGGAGGACGAGGCGCGGAACCGGGAAGAGTTGGAGGCTGCAGCTCGTGCCATGAAAAAGTACGTGGAGGAGTGCCGGCTGGCGCGGCTGGAGCTGGACAAGAAGCTCCGAGCCCTGGAGGAGGAGGCCACTTTTCTGAAGAGGAACCACGAGGAAGAAGTGGCGGAGCTCCTCGCTCAGATTCAGGGCGCGGACGTGAGCTTCGACATGCGGGACTCGCTCAAGGCGGACGTCACCGGCGCGCTGCGGGAGATCCGCGCACAGCTGGACAGTCACGCATCCAAGAGCGCCACGCACGCAGAGGAGTGGTTCAAAGGTGAGCTGGGTCACAAAGGTAAAGTTTTTCTGTTTTTGTTTTTTTAAAAGAAGCTTTTAAGATTTAAAATCACAGAGAAACTTTGTCGGTGCGCAAAGTAGCCTAGTGTTTGTTCTCTGTCCATGGTGCTGAAGTCTGAAGTCACATTCCTTGGATATATATTAATGTGGGCTGTAGTCTTCATTTAGCCCTATAATAATGCACAAGGCGACTTAAGGTGAATGAGCAGTGACTGGCAGTATTTTGCTCGAGGACATATCACTGTTCCGAGGCTGGGTCACCTGTTGTCATGCTACAACTCTGTAAGCACACTGACTTCTACATTTTTGCAGGTTGACTAGTCCAACTGGTTGTATTTTACTTTTGTACCACCAGCCTGCCCGATTGATTGGGGTGTAATTACAGACGAATGGTTAAGATCAAGACAGAGCGTCTAAATAGAAAATGCCGTAAGATCGAGATTTAAACAATGTGATCCCCCTGCTGAAATGGTGCGGTTTACTGTGGGAGCATCTTTGCCGCAGAGTGATCATTTTTACCTGCAGGCGTGAATTGGCACAAAGAGAGGAAGGAGACTGGGAGTAATTTGCAGTCTCACTCCTGGTAACAGTGGGTGTGTTCTTGCTTGCGCCCCGTGCGCGCTGTTTGAGCCTCTGCTTGTTATGTTGATGGATCTTACCCCGATCCCCTGCAAATCGAAGTAGTCGTGTCAAGGTCACTGTGCGTGGCAGGCAGGTGGTGCCTCATCACTCCACAGTCATCCTCTCCGCTGTCGTGATTGGAGATGACCGAGGACGTGGAGGCAATCCGCATTTTCCATAGAGTGGATGAAGCAAGGCAATCGCAGTAGCTGAGACAATCTTAAGTAGATGTAACATCAGATGCACCACCATGCCGCTGATCTTCGTGACACTATACAAATTGAGAACCTTAAAGGCCAACAAGGGTTTCGTGTGAACAGCAGTTCAATGGCATGCCATGCGCGGTAATGGCCTATACATTGACCCTTGCAGTGCATTTACATGCTGACCTGATGCGGCCAGTAAAAGGTGCAAACAGAATGACCTTCCCTGTTTGGTGTCCAGCTGACTGCAGCAGTGAGGCTCATTCACGCTTGGACAAGGGAGGGAGCTGAGTCAGACTACTGACTGACATTTGGACACTGTCAAGGTCACTTAGGCTCCCAGCAGTGACTGTCTGCTCTTTTAGGCCCTCAGCACAGAAGACAGGTCAAATGTCTCAGGACAAAAAAAAAGTCCGATGTATACCTACAGACTGAATAAGAATACTGAATTTCTCTGTACCTCATTACACGCAGCACACTTCAAACTGTTTCGGGACCTGGGCCAGACAGTATGACGCAGCAAAATGTCTTACATTAAGAGTGATTTCTAAATGTTATACATTCTTTTGTCTGCAATTCCTGTAGTGCGTATGGAGCGTCTGTCTGAAGCTGCTAGGTCTAACCAGGATGCAATCCGTGGGACCCAGGAAGAGATTGCAGACTACCGCCGTCAGCTCCAGAGCCGCACCATTGAGCTGGAGACTCTCCGAGGAACCAAGGACTCGCTGGAGAGGCAGCGTATGGAGAGCGAAGACAGACACCACGATGACCTCAACTCGCTACAGGCACAAACATCTCACGTTTCTCTCACGGACAAAAGCAGAAATGCACATTCATTGCACACATCCTTTCATACAGTCACCCTGATATTCGACCTGTAAGGCTGTGTGTTGTCACTTTGCAGGAGACCATCAATCAGTTGGATAATGAGCTGAAAACCACCAAGTGGGAGATGGCCAGCCAGCTGAAAGACTATCAGGACCTGCTGAATGTGAAGATGGCTCTAGATATTGAGATAGCTGCTTATAGGTTGGTCAGGGTTTAAAACCACGTCAGGGTTTAATTAAATTGATTCTTTGACTTCTAATTGTCAAAACCTATTAACGTTTTCACTGACTATGTGTCTTTTTGTCTTTAAAACAGGAAGTTACTGGAGGGAGAGGAGAATCGCTATGTGTCTGGAGGAGGTCCGTACACCTACCTGGAAGGCAGAATCTCTGCCCACCTGAAAGTGAAAGCCGAGGAGATTTCAGATACAGTAATTGTGGAGGAACAGACAGATGAGACTCAGGTGACAGAAGTGACAGAGGAGGCAGATGAGGAAGAAAAGAAAGAAGAGGAGGCAGGAGAGGAAGAAGGGGAAGCTAAGGAAACCAAAGAAGAGGAAGGAGAAGGTGAGGAGGGAGAAAATAAGGAGGAGGAAGGAGAGGGAGAGGAAGAGAAAGAGGAGGAAAAGGGAGAGGAGGAAAAAGAGGAAGAAGGGGAGGAGAAGGGACAGGAAGAGGAGGAGGCAGCTGAGGAAGAAGAGAAGTCCAAATCTCCAGAAAAGGCTGCATCCCCTCCTTCAAAATCCCCTCAGCCTAAATCTCCTAGTGTCAAATCACCAGAATCTAAATCTCCACAAAAATCACCAGAATCTAAATCACCAGCAGCCAAATCACCTGCTAAGTCACCTGAGGTTAAATCCCCTGCAGGAGATGAGTCAAAGTCACCTGCACCAAAGTCACCTGTGACAAAATCCCCACCCAGCAAATCCCCTGAATCTAAATCTCCTCCTTCCAAGACCCCCGAACCAAAGTCTCCAGAGAAAGAGAAGGCCAAGCCTGTCGCCGCTAAAGAGACCCCTAAAGAGGAGAAAAAAGAGGAGAAGCCTGAGCCAGTCAAGGAGGAAAAGAAGGAGAAAGAACAGCCTGTGAAGGAGGAGAAGAAACAGGAGCCCAAGGAGAAAGAGCCCGAGAGCAAAGCAGTGACAGCAGACAAACCTGAAACAAAGAAAGAGAGCGCAGCAGATGAAACACCAAAGAAGGATGATGCTCCAAAACCTGCTGCTCCCAGCAAGCCTGCAGAGGTCAAGCCTGCCCCCGAGCCTGCGGCTAAAGAAAGCGCTCCCCCTGCTAAGGAGGAGAAGCCCTCTGCTCCTAAATCAGAGAAGACCGAGCCTGAGGCAAAGCCCGCCCCTAAGGCAGAGCCTGAGAAAACAGAGGGCAAGAAGGAGGAGAAGAAGCCAGAGGAGAAGCCTGCTCCTAAAGCCGAGCCTGAAAAAACAGAGAGCAAGAAAGAGGATAAGAAGCCAGAGGAGAAAAAGGAGACTAGTAAAGAAGAGAGTAAGGAGGTGAAAGAAGAAGGGAAGTCAGAGAAAGCAGAGAAATCTTCTGGCGCTGAGTCCAAGGAGAGCAAGGAGGAGAAGGCCAAGAAGTAACCCTGAAAAGCTGCGTTTCAGGGTTAGAGTGGTGGAGATGCCAAAGAACTACGAGGGAGGGAAGGGAGGGCAGGGCATACAGGCTGGAAGTACCCAGTTCAGGCTGGCACTGTAGTGTCCAAAACAAAGCAGGTCATGGTACGTAAGCAATAGCGATTTCTGTAGCAAATAACCCCCTGCTCCCCAAGTATGGCCATTACACACCCCTGATGCTTCTGACGTATGACTTTAGTGAATGCAGAATGCTCTAAACTCTTCATCTGAATGTGACAACTGCCCTTAATAAATAACAAGTGCATTTAAAGTAAATCCTGCTGACGGGGACCGCAGGGGCCTGCTGTACCTACACAAGCCTTCAAGGGTAGAGATGTCAAAACAATGTCAAGCTAAAGATTGTGACAGATGTTAAATATAAAAATGTATATTTAAGGAGATACAAATGTCTATATTATATTTACAGAAACATCAGTAAGAAAGACTTGAATTTTGCTTATTGTGCACCTTAATGCAGCTTCTCCTGACAGGTGAGCTGCAGTGTCTCACTCTTCTGGTCTGCAATGCTAGAACAATAATGACTGTGCTATGTATAAACTGCTGAGAATATGCAATATGAAACAGTAAATAAAGAATGTCAAATCAAACATGGTAGGCTTTTTTGTGGGTTTTTTTCTTGATCTGTTTACACTGCAAACAATTAAATAAAGAAACCTATAGCACATTGACCTTTAGTGAAGCTATATAAAAGAGAGGTGTCAATAGTAATCATGCATGCTGTGAGGCTGAAAGGTAAATGCTGCGAGTGACTGCACTGCATTGCGGCTATGGAGGGAGGGAGGGAGGGAGGTGAGGGAGGGGGGCTGTACCCACCCACAGCAGCCACAGCATCCTTCCTCACGTCCCACATAGCACGTTCATGTATAAGAAATCTGAAGCAGCGCCGCTTGCCTGCACAGAACAGACTCTTTTTTTTTTTTTCCTTCTCTCCCAGCTCCGCCTCACACACTACGGCAGCGCCCTTTATAATCCTTATACAGCCCTGGATTTCAGGAGCATAACTCACAATATCTTCAGAAATAAATGCAAATCGACTAATTTTCTATAACCAGACTATTTTAATAGAAATTCCAAGGTTACTGAACCAAAGGAAAAAAAACCTTGAATAATAGTGAAATAATACCGACACAAATGTGTCGGTATTAAAAAAAAAAAAACATTTCAAATGATGGACTTTTTTAAACTGGCCAGCAATGAGTCCTGACCTAAATCCCATTGAAAACCTTTGCGATAGAGCTAAAATCTGCTGTTTCCAAAAAAGACTCCTGCGGACTTAAAAGAGCTTGAACACAAAGCGATGGAAGAGTGGCGGAAACTACCAGCAGGCAGGTGCAAGAAGTTTCTAGATGGCTACAAGAAACGTTTAGAGGCTGCCATTCTTACCAGAGGTTCTGCAACCAAATATTAGTGATGGGCGCCAATAATTGTGTCTGGGGTAGATTTTGTGCTTGTATTACTTCTCTATTATGCAAGATTTTTTTGAATTTTATTTTGTTCATTAACCTTGAACATGTTTATTAAAATATTCTGATTATACAAAATGGGTTCATTTGCATTTATTTCTGAAGATATTGTGAATTAAGTACTTGAAATTCAGGGCTGCTGATAATCTTGACAACAACTGTACAGCTCCCACATTTATTCCATTATTATTAATTCATAAAGACCATAATTATCAGATGTGTAATATTTTAAGTATCATGACTAGGCTTAAGATTAATACAGAGCAGGCCATCATTTTCGAAACCATGCAAAATTCATTCGGAAATACAAATCCCGCCTGTCATTTTGGGTCATGACTTCCAGTAATATTCAAGCTATTCATAGAATTCTACAATCTTCCAGAAAGGTGTGGCTAAATATTTAATAGGATTAACTAATGAGTGCTGCAGCTGGTGACAAAACCAACGTCCACTAAAAAGCATCTAACCCTTAAATTTAAGCCATTGAAAATGCATGTCAGTGATCTCTTCGCATCATATCTACTCAAAACCCAATCTCATTGCATCTGATAGATAAACTCCATAATTCTACATTTTAATGAATGTTTAATGAACTTAAATATACTTTAACTTATGTCAGTTCAACTGTGACTGCTCTCAGTGTCAGTGTCAGGCAAGACAAGCGATATGTCTTTATTTTATTTGAACTCTTTACTGATAGAATTTTGAGTTTGTCCAATCTTGATAATGCTTGATAATTTATTATCTCAAGGAAAAGAATCATGTAAAAGTTCCTGACTTCCTTTTCACTGCTCTTTTCACCACCAAGGGAAAATCCTCAGACTCACATTTTAAAATAATATATAGTAATAGCACTGGGATGATAAAGGAGAGGTCAAAGGCTAACTGTACACTATATACCTAGTATCATATTCCATAGACATGACTCTCTATGAAAATGACTCAGCTCGCACCAGCAATGAGCCATAGTGGCATAATAACCAGCTAATGCAGACGACGCCCATAAATAGAGCAGCACAGAGAGATGAGGGTAGAGAGGAAGGCAGAGGGATAAAGCTGTGGAGTGCGCACAAAAGCCTAGATGCAACAAGGCCTTAAAAAGACCAGATGCAAACTCATTCAAGAAAATAACAAAGTGTTCTTTTATTTTCAGACTGGTATAAAGACTTAAAAAGGGAAAAGTTTTGTCAAAGAGTCACAAAGGTAAGCTTGGAGGAGCTAGAGCTGTAAGTTACAGTAGGGAGAATCATATATACAGGTTTAGCGATGACTGAAGAAGCCCTGAGGATGGTTGTACTTGAATGGTTTCAGACGATTTGGACCCCTGAAATTCAAAGAGGTAGAGAGAAATGTCAGAGGTACATCTATTGAGTGTGTAATTGACCAAATGTGTGTGAAAAGTTGAATTGCTTTCTGTAACTGTGTACCTGACAGTGCGCAAGCACATCTTTTCACGGGGGAACTCTCGTGGTCCCTCCACACTATCATCTTGGCCTTCGGTCTCCAAATACACATCCAGGCAGACACACAGGCGTGAAATCTGATTGGTAAGGAGCTGGTGTCCTGGACGTGGTCCTTGTAGTTCATTTTTGAACACATTGACCTCACTTTCCATGGCCTAAAAATGTAAAAGATGAGAGTGTGAGAAAAATCATGTGGATTGTCATTAAAAGGGCTGGACATATAATTCGCTTCTACAGCAACAGAGCACACGCTTCGGGGACATAAATGACCATTATTGCAATGTTCATACTCGAAGGTTGTCATCAGTGCGTCCACTGCGCTCTCCCTTCCAGCTGAGAGAGAGGGAGAAAAGAGGAGAGATCTCTGGATAACGGGGACTCAGCACCACTGCGGCCTGGAGACAAGCTGGGAGGAAGACACAGAAACAGACAGCTTGTTTATAAAATCCAATTCCAATCAAACAATCAATAATAGCCAATTCTGTCGTCAGTGACAGTATCTACCTGTGCCTCTTTCAACCACTCCCATAAAGTAGAGATCAGTCTCCTTTGCCAGCCCAGCCTCAGTCACATGACGTGTATATGGCAGATCCTTGAAAGGAAGAGAAATATCACGGTGAGACGTGTGCTGCATCAGGTGCATTTCTGGACGAATGCTTTCAGAACACGTGATTCCAAATATCTGTAAATGCGTGTTTGTGTGTGTATACCATGTACTCCTGGTGAGTGATAGTGGTCCAGCGAGCTAAACGGGAGATGATCTTGGCAGGAAAGAGGTGCTGACACTCACTGGAGACCGGGATGATGCTGTGCTCTGAGGACAGGAGCACAAACAGTCTCAGTCAAAATTTACAATTTGTTCATTACGAGTATTTAATGTGAAATGTTATTGATGAATAATGTACCTAAAGAGGCAAACTGTTTGTGCAAAGCCAAGCGGGACTGGACTCGTCCCCTCAGCAGCTTCATGGTGCTCTCCATGTGGCTGGCACTCAGAGAACTGCCCACACGCACCCCCTGGAAAAACACGAACACATACCAGCATGATGCAGCTGTTACACACAGAAACTGTGCTCTGCTTGGATAATACTCAGTTTAAGTACACACCTCTGAAGCATCAGTGGGAAAGTGTAGTCCTCCAAGACTCTGAACCCACATGTAGGGATGGCCCAGCTCCTCCATATAATCAGCAAAGGAAACAATCCTAAAAGGAAATGATGGGTTAATTGTGCTGGGATCTTGTTAAATTCAATTGTGTGATTCCCAACACATCTTATTTACTTTCATTATCTGACATCCTCACCCGACTTTATCAAACTGGTAGCGATTAGCTGGATTGGGTGTCTCCCGTCCCTGGTCGCTGGTGTAGAGACAGCTGAGTAGAGTGTCTGATTTCAGCAGCTCCCTGCAAAAGAAGACATCATCAGACTTTCCTTTCAGCCACACAGAGGGAGGGGGGGTGGATGTTTAGGTCCATACACACTCACCCTGCACTGATGGCTGTGGTTAGGTCTGTGGAGGTGGAGACCTTGGTCTTTACTGTCATAATGTTCAGATTCATCAGGTAGTAGAAGGAGAGATGGAGGGTGCTGCCATCTGTGGAGACACGGTGGATCACACATGGTGATTAACTAATCCATTAATATCTTAATTCAATATTCTCTCAATCACCCTCTCTCCACTAGTCCTCCCAGTGAACGCCCCCCAGGGTTCACTTTAAACTGCAGCGCATTAGAGAGCAATAACAAGGTGTGGTCATGACGGATGATAGCAGCACCCAGGGGATATAGACTATGCTGATGGACATCTTTCACACTCCACTTTCTGCAATCCGAGTGAACTCAGTGACACTTAGTCACTCAGACACCTACTCTGCTCGTTTTTTTTTTGTTGCTTTTTCTGCAGTAAAATGACTGCTGCAGCTGGAAGCAGTGAGGACAACTGGGGAGAGGTAAGGTACTAGAAATAAAAAGCAGGAATCGTAGTAAGACCAGTGATGAGAAAATATGCTTACAGCTTGTCGTAGGTGCCGCAGAACCACGATGATGCAAGCGTCTCGCTCACCTCTCCCCCTCCCCTCCCCTCCCTCCTCCTCCCCTAGGTAGAGTTAAGCCTGCAATGCAGGTCTCCCTATAATCTGTCACTATTCCTTTTATCGCCAGCAGAGGGAAGACGGGGGGGCCAAGTGGTGTCATGTCATCATAGCAGAGTGGGTCACGCTTTCTTTCTTTCACGTACCAACTGATAGGTACAGAGTTACTACACAACACAGTATATACATGGTTGCATTACAAGGAATGTAACACAGATGAATCGTAAATATTCGGGCTTAAACATGTCAGGTAAAGACAGGGAATGTACAGACCTATTTTGCACAGACTCTGACATACAAAGACATCAAGCATGGAGAATGTGTTACCTTTACAGGTGAGGTCTAAGCAGAGGGATAGAGGGTGCCTCTTCAACATCTCCCGTCTTTTGTCATCCAGCTGGCCACCTGTAGTGGGCCGCCTCCTCTTCTGTGAAACAACAGACAATGAAAAGAAATGGAAACAGCTAAATAAATAAATAAATAAATAAATAAGGCTTGACATTGTGCCACGTTAAATAAATTAGAAAAACAATCAAATCAAATTTCAGCTTCTTACAGGAGAGACATGATAGTGACTTAGCATCTCATGCATTTTAGCCTTCTAATATTACATAAAAGGAGGAAGTGGAATTTCAAAGGAAGGGCTGAAAGTAGTGAAGGATTGAAAAAGAAGAGTGTTTCAGATGAGCTGTCACATGCAGACAGCCAGAAAGAGGTTGCAATCAAATACAAAAAAATTATTCCTAAATCAGTAATTTAGAAAATACATATTCACTTCACATCTAAAGAAAGATCCAGACAGACAGTCTGACAACAAAAACATGCACTGGTTTGGTGCTGAGTGTTCGTGACGTAAGGTTACAGGTTACAGTCACCTAGCCATTCTTGGTAAATATTTCTCAGAATCCCCCCACTGACACTCATCTGGATGCAGGAAGCGATCAATAGGTGCTGCTCCCAAAACCGCCAGACCACAATGTGTGACGGCTAGGGCTTCAGGGACAGTTTGTGTGTCCGGTGCAGAGATGGGTATATTAGGAAATCGCTGCACTCACTGACCTGGGGGTGTGTGTGTTTGTGTTTGTGTTTGTGTTTTGGAGTAAAGCCACGCCTGAGACTCACCGTTTTCTCTTGCTCCTCCTCTGCATCTGAATCACTCTCATCATCTGGATGAGACAGAACAATAATACAATAATGTTATGTTTCTTCAGTTGCGGAAGAGAAAAAGAACAGAAAAAAAATTAACTGGTCAACAAAGCTATGTGTTTGTGTGGTAATATGAATACGTGCACATGCTTTATGTATGATGGCAGCCATGTATAAAAGTGTTTGTACCCTGGGAATCTTCTGGGGGTTTGGACAAGGCCTTGGCCTCATCCACATCACCACTGATTGACACACTTAGGTTCTTGTCTGAAATGGAGACAAAAATAAACCACTGACAATAAAGGTTTGTATCCCAGTAAGAAAAACTCTATTTTGTCTCGAAGCATAGGATATTCTCTAATGATTACTGACCGCAGGCCTGGCCGTAGGCATTGGCTTGAACAAACAGGACATACAGAGGCGGAGGGAGATGGCGGGCGACCTCAGTCTGTTTCTGAGTCTGTTCAAAAGGCATGGACAGATACTCCTGCACTGGCAGAGAGGCCTGAGAAAGAAGACCGAGCATAAATCTTATTGTCATTCAGAAGATCCATACATGGTGTCCACTGGTGGCACAGCAGTTTAACTTTCACTTCAATGAAGAATGGGACTTAATAAATTAATAAATGAAATATATAAATGAAATAGTCAATATTATAAACAATAAACAAACAACCCATTTTCAAAACACTTTGAGGTCCTATCAAAGTTCAGAGGGCAAAACCTTGATATTATGGCACCCAGATAGTTGTTATACCTGCATGATGGCATTCAGTCCTGGCTGTAAGCTTCTCAGATGTTCCTTCTTCACCTCAATGCTCTTCTGGATCTTCTCTTTTGTGGCCTGTGACTCCTTGTATTTCTTTGCCAACCTGAATCCAAACACAAATTTCTTTTAACAACTGCTCTGTGCTTCCAAAAAATTTGACCAAAGCATGCTACAAAAATGCACTGTGCTGTGTGCAGGTTTGCGTACCTCTTTCTCTGTTCAAGCTCCCAGTCCAGTCGAGCCAGTGTGAGTTGGTGGGGGTCATTTTTTGTGAGGTGGGGCCTGGAAATCTCCTGCGGGGCATCCTGGTAAAACTCATCCTCAGACACCAGGTCTATTTCCTCATGCTTAGACCTGGGACAGCGAAACAGAAGTTTACTACCACTGTGACAAGATGCATTTCTGAAAATCTGAATATGAGCAATCAAAGCTGGAACTAAGATGCCATATTTGCAAGCACCACTCCAACTGAGAAACACTTTCAGTAATTAACTATATATTTCTGTATCTTTTGAGCTGAGCTTTTTTTTCCACTCCAGTCCATATTCACTGACTGACTGTACACTACAGTAGATTCTAGATTCTTTTCAAAAAGCCAGTTTCAATTTGTTCAATTAAACAGCTAAATAAATAAAGTTTGATTTATTTTTGTTCTAATGTTAAACTAAGATTTCATGTGAGTAAATCTACTTTTTCTCAATTACACTGAAACAAGTAAAAGCTGTTCTCAGCTAATGAAATATTTTGAACTAACTTGAACTCCAGACACTTGCTGATCTCCTTCTGAAGATGCATAACTTCGTACAGTAGGTTCTGTAACTGAAGGTGCAGCACATCCACTCTCTGCTTTGCCTGGGTGGAGATAAAAAAAAAAAAAAAAAGACAGTGGTAAGTGCTGGTTTGCAAACACAACCCAGGTGACCCTGACACGCTAAACAATATGGCAAAATCCAAACCAGGATTCAGAAAGAACAAGGATTGATAAGCAGATTTGGCATGTGAATCAAAAAACCCTGCACAATAAACCCACAGGCCTATAAACTCTCCTTGCTGACAGTGGCAGCTACTGCAGTTAGGTGTTATAAGTAGAAACAAAGTGCTCTGTGTTCAACTTCCCTTTATTAATCAGCACAAAAGGGAGTTGAGGCAGCACTTTTTTGGCAACTGAATGAAACAGAGTGAACCTAACCTAAGCTAGCGTTTCTCTTAACATCACATAAACACAAAAAAGCATTTAAGAGTTGTGTGGGAATTACCTCGTGTGTCTGGTCTCTGCCTCTCTTTAGTCGCATATGAGCCAGACGATTGAGTTTTTTCAGATTCATGAAGTGGATGCAGCTCTGCATACGTTTCTGCTCGACCTCAGCACACTGAGAACAGATATACAACTAGTTAGACTCCCGTTATGGTGAAGACACAGAATTAACTTTGTCTGGGATCATATATACAATACTACAAATGGTATATATAAAGTTTCTGCTATGGGGGAATGTATGTGTTTCTACAGTGACAATCCAGCACACCATCTTGAAGAGTTTAGCTAGTCTGTAATGTGAACACACTATTGCTGACAGTGAAATCAGTCGGTAATGACATAATAGATTGGATGTGTATCTTGAAAGCAAGATTCTCACCCCGTCCTTGGCTCCGTTGGCTTTAAGCTCCTGGATCTCACTCATGAGAGTGGCCAAAGTCTCACATGATTCTTTGTACTGCAGATAGTCCTGCTCAGGGTCCCTACCATCCAGCTCCACTTCCTCACTGTACACGCGTGCATCCTGAAAAGAAAAGAAAATAAGAGAGAAAAAAAAACTACATCAATATATGCAGGATATCAGACCCCTATCAGTCTTACTTTAATTTGAGCCCACTCTTCTTGATGCTGTGAGAAGTCTGAGGATTCAGACATGTGGTCAAAGCAGTATCGGCTTACTGAGTTAATACCAAGACTCTAAACTTGACTCAAACTTCACTAATGATAACTCATACTTTAACTATCCTATATTAATACCTGGTTATCTGGTTGGTAATATTTAGTGCTTAAATATAGAGAATACACATCCAACCTTGTATTTGCTCCCGCGGGGCATTTATCGACAAGGGATTTGAGTTTGAGTCACATTAGGTCCTTTATCCCAATTACAAAAGCCAAGTGAAAAATGCAACCTTTATAAGGCTTAAAATACCCAGGTTTTGCTCAGACTGACTGAGACCTGCCAATTTAACTCTGATCATTTCTAGGCTGAAATGGATGGTTCTGCGGTCTGCTGCCTCATGAGTAAGATGGTATTTTGAACATCCAGAAACGTCTTACTGTGTGATTCAGTGCTCTTTATCTTTTGGAATCTATATTTTCACTTAATACATCTTTTCATGTAAGATGTTCAAATTTACACTGGCTATAATGGATACTTCCTTTGAAGTACTTAGCACCTCCCTTTCTACGTTAATTTGAACGCAAAATTGAACCTCACTGTTTCGAATTTCATATCTCGGCTACATTGCCCAGTGACACCTCGTCATTGGGGGCGTTTGGTTCTGGCAGAGGACCTTGACCCGGCCTGGTCTTTCATTGGAGTACTTCGTACAGACTACGACACGCTGGTGCCCCTGCGACCCCCTCATCTGCTCCCTCCCGGCGGTGTCCTGACATTACCTGCTGGTCTCCCTCTCCGCGACCTCTCTTCATCTCTGGAGTTCCTCCTTCATTGCGGAGAACTTTCGACTTTCGCTTCTTCAGGGCGTCCGACGACATGTGTGCCTGGATAAAGACGGTGAATATATAGAATTAATACAATAACATAAAGATCAGCGGTGAAAACCTTACGATAGTTACGCTCATGTACGTGCCAACAATACTTCCCAACTAGCCAATGTTAGCACTGTAGCTCTGTCACAGCTAAGGCCTGTTAGCTCACTAGCTAACAACCGTTAGTTTGTCGGCTTATAAAGGCAGGTTTGCAATCACAGATACCAAACCTTGGATCTATTATGTGTTTGACAAAATATCTTTCAATATCCACTTACCTATGGGATGTACAAATACGTCTGAAATGATTTAATCGTGTGCAAATGCACATGTACAAAATACTTTGTTTCACCGCAAAGCGCTGAATACGGACGGAAGCTCTTCCGTGTCAAAAACGTTCACCAGCTACACTGCCACCTACAGTAAAAAAATAAAAAAATAATAAGAAAACGCCAATGGTGTACTAAAATGCACTAAAAGGTAAAGTGGAAACACCAAAAAGAGAAAATCATTTTAAAATTAAAGTCACATACATTGCCAAAACCAATATAAGTACTGTTTTTGTACATATACATGAATATTATGGCCTCTAGTACCACACTGTATGCTATACTTCTACCAAAAGCTGAGTTTGCTTGTAATGAAATATGCCTGTGTTGAATACCAAACCTTCAGAAAACCATCTAACATCATACATATAACTACATATTATACAATTTAAGTACAGTACTTGAACATATGTATTTTTAATCTCTGATTAAACCTGCAACAAAGTAGACCACATACATTCACATACCTTCCAAAAATGATTTATTCACTGTTCTAATGACACTTTAAAAATTTACAGTCACATATGGCAAAGATCGGTACACTGAAGTTACATAAAAATGCAAATATTTCCTCTGCTTACTCTCTTTTACACTTGGCAGACCAAGGAATCAGTCAGTCCAACCTCACTTGGCCATATCTATCAGACTCTGCAAAGATGTGGGCACCCAAGTCTTCTCTCCTTGCACAAACACAACCCCTCTGTCTATGTAAATGACAATACGCCCAAATGTGTACAGCTGTTTGCCCTCGTGCCGTTTGGCCACTAAGGGCATGAAGACAATGTTGTTCTCCTCTGCCTTGGTCTGGATAAGATCTTTAAAGTTAGTTGGCACACCGGCACTGATGCCCCTGTGAGCCACACTCTCCGCATCCCTGCGCTCCTGCATCGCTTCATACTGGAAGTCCTTTCGTCTCTCTGTCTGTGTGAGATATGCAATGTTCTCCCTTGCTCCGGGTTGCATATATCCACCTGTGAATAGGAAAAAAAGAATTGTAACATGTCTTGGTGGAGAAGTGAAAAAGTGCTTTACTGCTTAATTTCATCATTTTATAAAAGGAATGCTGCCCTATATTTTTAATGTGCTTAAATCCTGAAAGTTTGTGCAATACTAACCCATGCCTGAAGACACTGCCCGGTTCATGATGTCCAAAGCTTCATTGAATTTCTCTTTTATGAGTGGCTGTGCCAACAAGACATCACTGAACATGCTTTTCCAACCGAGGTACCATTTAGTGATTTCCTCATAGTTAGGACTGTTGCTCAACCATGAACACAGCACCTATGATCAACAACAAAAGACAGACACAACAAATTTTTAATCAAATTAAATATATAAAATAACCAGATGTGGCTAACAACATCTTACTCACTCTCTTTAAACAATATACTATGTGAGCACGTCCACTGACCTGCAACCACTTTGTAAAGAAGTTTTTGTCCAGCAGAGACACAAGGCTGGAGGGGGACAGCATGCCCTCCCAGTCCATCACCCAGTGAAATGGATCCATCTGCTGTTGGTGAGGGTTTATAACCAGCTCCTCCAGACACAAAGCTGTGAAGAGAAACAGGAACCATCACATGAAGAAGAGAAACCATTGGGGAAAGGAGGGACATGGCAGGATAAGAGGAAGAGGGAAAAGGGAAAAACATTTTCTCCCATTTCTATGGCACCCTTAAGGTTGTCACTGATGAAGATATACCTAGTTTAGGGATGATGTTTTTCACCATGAATGCCTCCCATGCACCTGGTGTGAAAACATCTTTCCATGGTTGCAAGATGAGACGGGCCGAAGTGTCACTGGGATGCCACCGTTGCAATGCATTGGACAGTTTGCTCCTGATTGGTGGGTACAGAGGCTCTAGACGTGATTGGAGCAGAGGCAGCCAAGGGTGGATCCAGGAGTGGATGGGCACTGTGTCAGTTAAAGGGTTCCAGTTATCCACCTATCAAAGAGGGAAAAAAATGGAAAAAACTGCTTGCAATGTGGAAGCAACTTATCCACAAGTAAATTGTGTGAAATGATCAAAACTGCAAGAGTTTCTTGACATCTTAGTAACTGTGTCTTTAAGCGGAAAGAGCGTGTTTTTCTTGCCTCGCGCTGTAGCCGGGGTAAGATCAGCTGCTCCAAAAGGTGATCCAGGATCCACAGGGGGAGAAGAGGGGCCCACACTTCCACACAGTCCACCATTGGTCCTACCATACGAGGCTGCCAGCCTGACACACAGGACCGCATCACTGGGATCCAAACTTCCCACAACAGTCTGGAAAAAGAAAGAAAGGACACAAATGTCATGAACACATACAGTAAAAAACAGGCTGTAAAGCCTAGTAATTGGAATTTATTCATATGAATACATGAGCACAGCTGTGTGTGTGTGTGTGTGTGTGTGTGTGTGTGTGTGTGTGTGTGTGTGTGTGTGTGTGTGTGTGTGTGTGTGTGTGTGTGTGTGTGTGTGTGTGTGTTTAAAATGACCTGTGGTAAGGGTCCATATTTGAATCTGGGGCACTGGAATGGAGGACTCTAGATTCAAGGATTGCTCTCCACTGACCGATGTCTTCCAAACAATATGAGTTGTCCTGAAAAAGCAAAAGATAAAAGTCTTAGAACTGGTAGATTAATAGTTGGTTATTAAAAATAAATAATGAGAGTGTGTAGCTAACTCAAAAGAAGATAACTGCTAAAGCATACCTTCAGTGGGTCCCAGGAACGAAGTTTTTCTTTGAGTAATGGATGAATAACAGCTACAGCCAGGTCTGCCAATCCCATTGTCTTGTATTCTTCATAATAGTCTGTTTGTAAAGTCTCAAAGATCCGGGCACACTCCTGAACAGAGAGGAAGGAAACCACCCAAATGTATTATTTTTATGGATTTCAAAACAGAGCAGGAACTAATAAACTGATAACTGTAGCTGTTAGTCTGTTTGGGTTCACAGTAGATGCACCTGCAGGGTGGGTCCCTCCCCAGGTGCTGTCTCCCCAGAAGGAAAACGCTCCACCAGTGCCAGTACAGCCTCCATTCTCTGGATGGCATCTTGCTCTGCATCCAGTCTGCTCTGCAGTGCTCGTGACTCGTGGCTCAGAGACACAACTACATCTTTTTCATGCTGCAGACGTCTGGCAGACTATAGGAGGGGTTAATATGATGAGAAAAAGACAAAACATGTCAGTATGTAGTGGAAGTAGAAGTAACAAAATGGTACATAGAAAACACAACAACATAAGACAAGCCTCAGATTGCTGATACGCCTCATACCTGTAATATGTCCTGTTCTGTAAGGTCTATCAGTAGCTGCAGGTTATGTTCCAGCTCAGGCAGAGCAAAGCCAGATCCTTTCTGATCCCGAGTTGACATGCTTGGTGGAGCTTCATCTGGGACATTGTGCTTGTTGGACATCTGACTGTAACTGTAGTATACCTTTTGCTCTCTTCCAGTCATATCTATTACCTATTGACAGATATAGATATGGGGTAGATGAGTTTCTGAGAAAAAAAAAAAAAAAGGCAGCCAACCACGCTTACTAATTACTTCATCCAAAGGGGCTTGAATTGAGTACAATTAACTTAAATTCCTGAAGCTTATTACAACATTACAGCCTAATTCATAACATTCCTATTAGGTCGGAGCAAAGGAGTGTTAATGCTAGAGTCTTTTCTAACATACCTTGACCTGTGCCAGCTCTCCAGCGGATGCTGCTGTGCTCCGCCCTGCCAGTTTGCCTTTAGCCTTCAGCTCGTCTACAGTTCTGTAGGAGTACTTGGGTTTCTTCTTTCCTCCAGAGCCTGCAGGATCCTTACGCCACTGGCCTAGCTCCTTCTGAAACTCCTACACAGGACAGGCATTGAACAAAAATGGGAAAATAATATTGACTGACTCTACAATACCACCTCTGCTATATAATATAACAGTGGATCTGGATGGAAACAAAAGGCAAAGACAAATTTTGTCAACATTACCTTTTCCTCTTCTTCATCTGAGTCGACCACGGGAAAATCCTGAAGACTCTGCCTGGTTCGCTCAGTGCCATAAGCACCCACTGCTCCCTTGCCTTTACGAACCTTTGCCTCAATAGGGTTTACAATACCTGCAGCAATAAGAGAGCAACATGTCAAAGTATATCAACTCTACTCTATTGCTCCTGTAAAACACAGTGTTACTAAACATCTCAATAACATAGCCTCATCGGGCTTACCCACCTTGTGCATTTTTGCCCAAGCCTTTGCCTGGTTGGTAGCCCATTTTCTGCAGAAGCTTCTGTCCAATTCCCTTTGTGTGCTTCTCCCAGCTACCAATGCCTTGTCCAGACTGTATTCCACCAGCAAACCTCTGCGACTGGTTCCCACGGAAATTACCCTGCAAATAACAATACATGCTGATAAATAATATCACTGTTCATAAAATTTTCTGTTGCAGATTATAATGCAATGACTTTAAAAAATGCACACATAACCCAATTTACCATCTGCAGTTTCTTGGGTGCAGTGCTGCGAGGAGGGGAAGGTGCCGAAGGAGCATCATCATCAGAGTCATTAGAGTATCCTTCTCCTTTTTGCTGCTGTTTCTCCTCAGCTGCAGTCCTCCGCAGACCAGCACTCACAAAGTTCACTGGAGCACTGTAGTCTTTAGATCTAGAGAAGACACAAACGATTGAGTTGTTTTTGTTAATAACTGATAAAAATAATAAATCTGTTGTTTTTGTGTACTACTCCTCTTGGGATGACTAAGATGGGACATTGGAGCAGCAACAAAAACAAACCAATGCCTTACCTCTTGCCTCCAAAGCTAGGCCTCTCATCCTCGTCTGAGTCCCTATCAGCCCAGATGCCATAAGTGGCCTGCTCCTTGGTCTGCCTGTGTCTGCGGCGGTCTGGGTTGAACTCATTGGCCAGGTCCCATTCAGTCACCTCAAAGCTCTCAATCTCCACACCTTCCTCCTCCTCCTCTTCCCCTCTCCGCCCATACAAGTGGGACATGGACATCTCTTGATATCACAACAAACAAAATAGCAGTTAAAGAAGTGTAAAAACTCAAAATGATAACCTGCATCCAGAGCCACTCTCCATGACAACAGAACAAACTCTATCTGCTGGTGAAAGCCACAAGAAGTTGCTGAAGCTTGGGAAATTAGATTTATTTCTTTTTATTTTATGTTATTTTTTTGCCAAACCAATTTAACATCCAGTACGTTTTATGTATTTTAAGTACTCTGTAGCTATGAGCATGTGGTCACTGTAGCTTGCCCGGATATGAAGTCAACTACAACAAATGCCGTTTAACTAGATTAATATCAACTCAAAAAATAATATATACATCCTCTCAAATAGCTTTCTAGTTAGTTAGCACAAATACTCTTAGCAAACGTATCTAAACAACTACTGTGGAGAAAACACAACGTGAAGACCAGCTAACGCTAGCTAATATAAAATGCTCGCTTTACAGGAAAAACCTGCGTCCTGTGAAATAATTAAAAACAGTTTTCTCTAACTCACCTGAAATTTTAGTTATTCCCTTACTTGGAACTTAGCAACACATTATTTCTTCTGTGGCAGTAACGAGAGATGATCCAGCTAATAGATACTAGCTTCTTCGTCTTACACACGAAAACACAAGTACTTCCGGTAACAGACGGTGTACGGTCAAATGTTGAACCCCGAAAATGTACGAGTAATGTGTCTCAAATTTACAGAAGTAAACAAAGTAACCTATAAAACAATAAACTTTTGTACGCTCTTTTGATTCATGGCAATTCACAAGGCAAAACAATATTTTAAGTGCATTTGACTGAACGTCTGTTTTCCCAAAAAGACCAGACAATACGGTGTTTGTCAGGTTGTTATTAAACCACAAATGTCCACTGACGCTACAAGATGATCAAGCTATAAATTGCTCTTATTGATTACGCATTAATTTGACCAAAAAAAAACAAGGCATAATTTAATAATTTTCTGGGATATAAAATTTGGCATAACACCGGAAGAGGAAATTCGTGTGTCACACTCAAAATAGTCCTCCGTGTTGCAGACTCGTCAACCCAAAGCAGAACTTAAATTATACCTTAAGCAACAAAACACATATATATTTATATATGTATTTTTTTTTTCATCAACGGTGAATTGGCATAGATGTCGGGTACCGGAGAGGAGTGGCAGGTGGCCCGGCGACGAAAAGGCGCGGCGCGGAAATCCAAATCACTCCAGGTGTCTTCAGTTTCAACACGCTGCCAGGAGCCGCTGGACATCGGGAAAACTGTCAAACGGATCAGAGACACAGTGTAAGAAATGTAATTCCACTCCAGCAGCAACACCTGGAATATAATTCATATTTCAGGTGAATGCATACTTCCACCACAGGTTTTTGCACAAACCCCAGAGTCCTTTTAACTTTGCTCACCCGCTCCCTCTGTAGGTCTGAGCTAAGATGTGAGGAGTTTTGGCAAGAGTGGAAAGGTGAGTATGCTGGACTAATGGCGTTACCACCAAACATTTTGTTTAGCTGAGGAACGATTTATCTTGCGTCTTAATGAACCTTTCAGGATTATTCTGCAGAGCAGCTGCTGGTGGCAGGATCAGCATCCCTCTCAAAACCTCCAGAGAATAAGGACACCGAGGATCCCACTGACCAGCTGGAGAGGGGCAGAGAAGACGGACTGCGTCAACAGCTGGAGTGTGTGTGTTATGGCCTTGGCTCCTTTTCCTCCTGCGCCTCAGCTCGCTACCAGCTTGCCATGTTGCTGCTGCTGCTGGATGCAGGACAGGTCAGAGATGGGTTTCATCAGTGAGATAATAAACACTCACACGTAGCACTGTTTATTCTAAACTGTGTCTCACTGCTCCTCTCTCTTTAGATTCCACTTAAGGACTGTTCTGTTTATGACCCTGCGTTCTCCACTGGAGAGCGGGACGCTTTGGGAGAGCTAGGTCTGACTGTACTCACAGAAAATGAGGTCAGCTGATCACTTGTGTTTGGAGATTTACGGTGCAGCGAATAAACAGAAGAAACCAGTGTTGTTGAATGTTTTAGCCCGTTTAATACAGATTATGAATATTTTACAGCACATACCACAGATGAGCATGAGAGTTCATTGTTGACGTTGGAAACAGGACTTTGACAGAGGAAAAACACCATCTATCTGTTCCCAGGGCTTTCTACAGCATTTCTTCTGTTCCTAATCAGAATTTGTTCTGTTGTCATAGAGACAACTGCATAATCATCACTTGACCCAAGTATGGAATTTGGTCACATGATAACAAGTGGTTTTAATGAACGCTGGTAGCAGACAACATCAGCTGTCTGTGGGCAGCAGGCCAAAACCAGTCCCCGCGTTGACTGAAAAAGTTGTCAGAGTCATTGACCTGGAGTTAGTGGATGGTCAGAGAAGATCAAAGACATTTACATCCAATGACGGAGAGCATACTCAGACAGAGACAAGGATTATGATATACTCACTTTTACCTTGTAAATGAAAATAATGAATTAAATACAACAATTATAGAACACACTGACAAAACCTAGATGACTTATTTCAAGCTAATGACAGGTCTCAGCAAGCCGATTTTAGATTTCATTTGTAGCTTACGGACTGCCTGGAAGATAGGAAATTAATGCAAAAACAATGGCTTTCTGTCTCACTGCTCAGTATTTTGCAGGAGGGGAAGCGCCTGGCAACTAAGCCCACACTCTTTTACCTGATGCATTGTGGGAAAGCCCTGTACAACAACCTTCTGTGGAAGAACTGGAGTACACGATGTCTCCCTCTGATGATAATCATTGGAAACAGCTTCAGTGGCATGTGGGACAGGTTTGTACAAGACATGAATGAGGCAGATGACCTTTGAGAAACTGACGGAGTGTTGAGGTGACGTTTTCTGTCTGTCGTACCAACAGGACGATCGAGAGAGAGTTCAAGCGGGACTACAGCTACATTAGTCAGGCTGTGGATGTGTGTGAGGAGAGACAGCTGCCCTGTCCATCCCGTCTGATAGACATCTTCAGTGATACATCAGTCATCACATTTCCTACCAGCAGCCTTAACAGACTCCCACAGTCCACTTGGGCAGAGCCACCTGAGCCACAGTACCAACATTGCCCTGATTTGGAGATTATACTGAGGGAAACACAGAGCTGAGTCAGGAGATGGATAATACTGGACTTTTTTTTTATTTTTATTGTTGCTATTGATATCACCAGTTTTAAATAAATGAACCATGCTCCATATTAAGAGTTGACTCTTGCACAACTGAGCCACTATCCCATTTCATGGGAGAGGAAAACATTATTTTACCATCTTGGATTCATTAATCCATACTGGCTCTAACGGCAATAAGTAATTACTTTCATAGAATTGGGAAGATTTGTTAAGGATTTATTTGTCTAGTGTTTAATTGGTCATACAAGTTTTATTCCAGTTTCAATCCCATTTACCATCAGTTGTATATACATTAAAGCCGGCCATTTTTAATATATTTTTTTCAGTTAGTACAACATGAAAAATCAGCTTGCAGAAGCTTTAAATTTGTGTGAGTTAGATGATACAGCATAGGTAATGCATCACTGAAAAAATCTTCTCCACATTGTTTTGGGGTTTTTTTTTTTTTTTGTTTTTGGGGGGGGGGGTTAAAGTAATGCATATTTAACATGCAGAGCTCCAAAAACCGATATTTAAGCGTCAGCAGCACAACGACAGTCTTGTTTAATGAAGGAAGCGGCCAGATTTACATTATACTTTTCAGATCTACTCATGAATGCTATGTTGTTCAGCAGATGACTCTTTTTCCATTGTCAGACCTTGCTGGAAAACACCGACACAAGAGAGACTTTCAAAATGATGTTTTTCCAAATGCATTACCATGCAACAATAATGTCCCTCTGATCAAAAATAAATAATTAAACACGGTTTTAAGAATATGTTTTAATATGTCAAGCACATTTCACGCTCTGCACATCTTTTGTCTTATTTACGTGAATGGAAATCTAAGTACACAGGAAAATCACTACGGTATGTTTATTAAAGTGACCGATAGTAATTCACCCGAAACTTGTAGAGCTAGTAAACGGTAGTAAACACTGGTTTAGTCCATTACATTCATATTATATTTCAACAGAAATATCCTATAGGTGTTTTTTCTTGTTAACATCTTTCACATTCAACTTTATGACATCTTACAAACAGTACAATTTTATGAAAGCTTTTTATATTCCAAATACACGATCCTTCCCATTTTTATTGCATAATTTTCCACCTTCTGCTTGTCACCTCGAAAGGAAAATGTCTTCATATTTTCATTTAATTTGCTTGGATTGGCTGTTTTTTTTTACATCTGAATCACAACTTTGCAATTAATAGATTATTAATAGATTTATACCTTGCATGTGTATTTATTGTCTCCAGTTGTGTGTGTGCCAAAAACAATATTTGCTGTTAAAGAGGAGAAGGCATATGTTTAATATACCAGAGTATAAAGTTTATTGTTGAAAAAAATAACACTTAACAGTACAGCCCTCTCCCTGCATCAGTAATAACCTCTCCAACACAAAGTGATACTCATCCTCTCACTCTCTGCTATCTTATTCTCTGCTTCATGTTCAATGGATCAAATTACATCTAGGATCCTGGGAGAGTTTTATCTTATAGCAGGGACTTTGGAAAAACTTGACTACAACACTGTTTACCTGTTTGATATGTGTTCACGCTTCAGCTGTTCCATCGACAGTGACGTTATCTGCTTCTCAGTTGACTGCCGTGTCTTTGTCTCCTGTTCCATTGGCTACAATCGCCTTTGAAACAACGACATCTGCCCAGGTCCCTTTACTCTTAAGGACTGAAGGGGTGGCAGTGACGTCTCTCGCTCCATTTATTTCACCATCTTTCTCATCTGCCTTCATCTTATCGCATGTTGCTTCAGATTTCATCTCCCCATTGGCCGTGCAGCTCTCTACTCCATCTTGAACACTGCTCTCACTTTCCTCTCCTGCAGCCCTGACCTCTGATTCCCCGTTCACTATTTTGACCTCAGCATCTGAAGCTGCTCTGTCACTGTCCCCACTGTGTCCTCCATCCACATCTGTTTTCTCCTCATAATGGTTTTCTTCAACTGGCTCCACCACATGACCATTAGCTGAAACTACAGCAGCACTCTCCACTGACACCTCCTCCACCAGCTGCCCCTGTTGGCCCTCGCTGTTATTCTCCACTGCTTGGCTTCCTCCACCCTCAGCTTCCTTTCCGCGTCCTGTTTCTTGATCTGAGCCTTTCTTTCTTCCGTTCACAGTCTCTGAGGCGACGGGCTCGTTACTTAGTTTGAATCCGAGTTCTTTTGCCACTGCTGCCTTTCTTTCCAGGTGTTTCTGCTTATACTCCTGGAACCTGTCACTACGTAAACACAATAAATTCATGAGTAGTTTCCATACAAGCAACAAAAATAAATAAATAAAAAAAAAGAAAAGCATTAAAGCAGCTGGGGCAAATTGTACTTAAAAAGCAGACTTTGAATCACTACGTGCCTTTAAGAACACCTTTCTAAACACTATTTGCTTTTTTTTGAGTTTTCAGCATGGAAAAGAATAGCAAGACGAAATCCAGCAGAACCAGCAAAATGTTGGATCGGCACACATCTTCGTCACAATTCTATAAATAAACAAATTTAAGGGATCCTTAACAAGAATATTTG
This sequence comes from Xiphias gladius, assembly GCF_016859285.1. Classification (NCBI taxonomy): domain Eukaryota; kingdom Metazoa; phylum Chordata; class Actinopteri; order Istiophoriformes; family Xiphiidae; genus Xiphias; species Xiphias gladius. The sequence continues at coordinate 16,280,091 of NC_053418.1, read as the reverse complement.
TTTATGTTATGTGTTGTTGAAAAATGACTAGTGGCCAGTATATCAATATTGTATTTTTAAAGATTTTGATGTCAGTATCAGCTACAAAAATCCAATATTGTTCGAACGCATATGTTTTTGCATCAACACATTCAACAAGTTTTAGGCATATTATATCATGTCAGCTATATTTACCTTTGTGTGATCGTCCTGATTCCTGTCACCAGAACCATCTGCTCCAAAATGGTATCAGTAGTGGGAGTCAGACACTAAAGACATAGAGGACAGTGAGGACAAACACATTTCCCAATTTCTTCTTCTTCTTCTTAAGATTTAACAAGATTTTAGAAGTCTCAGAGATAACCTGAGCTCCTGGACGTACCTCCACTGTTTGCTCAGTGCAGTCAGCTCCTGCCTGTCTGAGAGCACGTTCCACTTGCACTGCTTGCTTGGTAATGGTGCACAGAAACTCTTTGCTGCGGTGTGTCTGTGGGTGATCCTCTCCAAACTGAAATATGAAAATAGCCATATGATAACACACACACACACACACACACACTCAACCAGTCTGTTTTTCTTGCTCTCTCAAACAAAGATATACTGACCAATGAAGTAAAAGCATTGAGGGCCTCTTTCTCATGGGTCATAGCACTTCGGTAGTCACCCTTACTGCACATCCACTGGGCCAACAGGTGCTGACTGCACAGACAAGAAACCAGGGAGAGAAACGGGGATGGTGTTTGAAAAATTAGACAAAACACATTAAAAGGCAAAAGTCTGCAGATCTCTTCTACACAATATCAGTGCTAGCTATAGATGACAACTTACTTGAGAGCAGTATGCGAGTCTGTGGGGCTGAAGAAGGAAGTGTTAAGTCTGAGGGCATTCTTTAGGAACTGTCCTGTCTGACCTCCTGTCAGCACCAACCCAAGACAGCTCTGTGAGGAAACAATGAGAGGACTGTCATTTTTTTTAAAAAGGTGGATATTGTTTATATATGTTTTGCATTATATTGGGAGACGCTTCTGTTTTAAGCTTGGAGTGAATAGCAGTAGTAGTCGCTGAAGTGATTAATAAGGTGTTATTAAACCTACATCCAGTGTTGCGGTGTAGGGATGGTCCTCTCCGTGGACTGTTATCATCAGCAGACGAGCTCTGAGGAGACACTTCTGAGCCAGGGCGGTCTCCCCTCCAGCATACATATATACACCCAAGAGGGCCTACATAAAACATAACAATGATACGATAATAATCGCAGTGCGACCACATGACAAAGTACATACTGTACTATGCAAAAGTGTAGCTTTACTCACATATTGCTGGATGGTGTTTGGATGGTCAAAGCCGAGCACCCTCTCACTGATGACCACTGCTTTCAGCTGGACACTGCGAGCCTTGAGAACCGAGGAAGTCACAGTGATGAGAAAAAAAATTAACAGCCAGCTTCACATACAGTAAGAATTAGAATTCCTTAAATACATCCTGAAATGAATGCAGACACATCAACCATTTCCGGAGTGTTAGAGTACACTCTGACATACAAAATAGCAGTGGTGGAAGACTTAAAGAGTAAGTAGCAATACCACCATGCAGAAATACATCATGAGAAGTGAAAGCCCTGCATTCAAATTATGCTATTTTAGTAATATCAATCAAAATTTATTTAAAGTATCACAAGTAAAAGTACTAAGAATTCAGAAAGGGCCCTTTTAGAGTATGATAATATCATCTACAGTATTATTTTATTCAACTGATTTACTGATTATTGATGCATTTACATGTAAGAATCAATTTGATGTTGTTGAGGTAAGGCTGATTTTACAAAATTTACATGTATATGTATACAGAATGTACTGGTTAGAGTAATCATTACATCGTATTTTACACGTTGCTCATTTGTTTCATATGAACAATCTGAATCTGCAAAGTAACTAGTCACTGTTGCTAGCAATTAAATGTACTGTAGTAAAAAGTACGATATTACCCTCTCAAATGTAGAGAAGTTGAAGTATAGAGTAGCAGGAAATGGGAAATGGGAAAATGTGGAGCCATAAACTTACCTCAGCTGCCTTTCCCTGCAGGAAGGCCACCCTTGCCAACAGGCTGTGGCAGTAACAGGCTTCAGGGTGCAGGTCATCACACACCCTACCAAATAAGTAGGTTGCTTCTTTCAGGTGCTCATGGGCCTGATCCAACAGACCTGCAGTTGGGAAAACAGTAATTTTGCTCAGGATTCACTTTTCATTTAGATTTAGTTCAAAAACACACATTAAACATAAAGATTATAGTCCAGTTTTATTGACCCACCTTTCTGAATGGAGTTCTGTGCGGCACGATATGCTTTTGAAGCATCCACAGTTGGCATGTGAATGTGCTTGACAATAGGGAAGATGTTGAGGATGTCGTCTGGACCAACGGGAGCTTTACTTTGGTTGTCGAAACAATAGTCTCTCAGTCTCAACTGGTGTAGACACAGAATTAAAAAACATATTTTCTCCTTTTATTATACAGTATCTCTTCTCAAATTTTTATCAGGCAAATAATTTTGCAATTAAAACAATTTGCAACAAAACATTGCTAATATGTATGTGTTTCAGTGACTAATTTTAACAAGTTGGTAACATACTGAATCCATATTTCAGATGTCTGTTACCTGTACTCCGGTCTTTAAACAGAACTCTCTGAGCAGAGAGAGCTTCTGAAGGCCATAGTGCTCTACAAGGTGGTTCGGACCAGAGCTGCCACAGAGAAAATTGACAGTTTTTCTAAAATCGAAATTGAGCCATTGTATAACTAACAAACATGAAGTGAGAACAAACAAAGGCAGTGTCCTTACCCAAGGCTGTCAGAGATGTTGTATGTCTCAGCAGCGTCCTGGCAGACCAGGTTCCACAGCTCAACCCCTGTGAGCACGCTCCAGGGTGTGCTTTCAGGGGCCCCGGCACCTCGGCCACGCCGCCTTGACTTCTTTTTTGTCTCCTCCCCTACAGGAGTGGGTGTGAAGTGGGGAACCAATAGGCAGCAGAGGAAGTGACTGACAGCAGCAGAGAGACTTGGCACATCCACACCCTGCAATGACATGACCGGAGGCTGCAGTTCATTCTCTCTGGAGTATGTGGACCCACACCTGCTGCTATTTCACCACCCGACTTTGATTCACGCAAACGTAGGAATGCTCATGACAGAATACTGTAAAGTACCTGGAGGAAGCTGTTGAACACTCTTCTTGTTGAACGGATGAAAATTTCACCTATGACTGATCTCTGTTGAACACAGAAAGAGAGACAATACAAAGCAAAGTTAGGAGAACAGTGGCATCATTAAGGCAGGTTTAATGTTGGCTATTTTGTAAATATAACACACCATTATATGCCTCATGCGCTCCTTGTGTTCTGACTGGTTAATAGCCTTGAACACATGGCCCAGATACCGGAGGTTGATGCCTTGCTGGTGTAGTGTCTGTTTTAGAGAAGCTCCATCTATTGGTGCCTCATAGCTTTGTAGGCAATACTCAATCTGCAAACATGCACACACATATGGTAAGTTTGTTTCATTTTCACACAAGATGTGCCTATTAAGGCATGTTAACAATGACTCCACTTACAAAGGCTGGTATCTGGTGTGTGATGATGAAAGCTGCAGCTTCCCGAAGTAACCTCCCCTGCAGGTTTGTTGATGCACTTTCACCAGGAGGGAAGGATATCCCTAAATCCAGGGCACAAGAAGCATGACATATTGTGTCCTAGAAGAAGATTTGACTGTGTGTGTGTGTGTGTGTGTGTGTGTGTGTGTGTGTGTGTGTGTGTGTGTGTGTAGTTTCTCTGTATACCTGGAGAAAAGACGCTTGGGTTAAAGCGCATCTCAAAGATGATGTCACTAACTGAGCCCACATCTTTACAAGCAGCTCGTACTGCAGCAGTAGCTCGAGAGTCACCTGTAAGAATACAAGAATGTCAACAATAACATGGCCAAAGTACTGTAGGTATAAACTATAATTATGGTTGCTGTTCAGTTAGATGTACTAAAGCACTTCTTACATGCTGTTGCACATTCTTCAAAGCCTCCATTCTGGTCCAGTGTCTCCCTGACACGCTGAGTGAACTGACAATGTCTAAAAGAAGCAACAAAAAAAAACCTCAGCTTTAAAAAAAACTTAAAAACTGAGTTTAAAAGTGTTTTATTTCACGGAGGACTCACTTGTGCTGGATGAAAGCTTGCACCAGCTCTGGCCTCAGTCTACAGAGGCCGTGAGGAAAGCTCTTTGGAAGCCCAAAGTCTGTGTGATAATTCTCTGGCCAACCTTCTTTTACACAACCCTTCTTTTCATCCTCATCACACTTTTCTTTCCTCTCCTCTTCTCCAGTGACTGTCTGACTTTCCGTCTCCACCGCTGGGCAGAAGTTGGCATCAGCCGGGAAGCTCCTGAACACATCCAGTATGTAGAACCTCCCATCAGCTCCCAACAGTCCCTGAGCATCCACTGAGGTGAACAGTGGTACCTGGTGACCGTTGGGTGCCACAACAACATGTCTCTGGAGAGAAAGAGATTTGGCAGCATGAGCCAAGAGCGCTAGTAGCCGTCTGCGATGAGGGGACTCTTGGGGTCCAGCATTTACCCCATACAGCAAGCCTCTGAAGACCAGAAGAAGAAAGATGTTAACAGAAAATGCACAAAAATGTCAAACACTGTTTCTTGTTTAAGTCCACAGGCCCTACCTTGAGGCAGGAGTAGTTCCTTGGTCCTGCTCTGAGCCATCCAATCCAGGGGCAAGACCCTGGGCAGACAGGCGTACACCTCTGTAGTCTACAGTGGCTGTAGGTAGTGTGTGCAGCCCTTCCAGCCCCTCTAGGTCAGTGTAGGCTTGTACTCCTTTAAGCTCCAGCCTCTGAGCTGCCCTGCAAGTAGAAGATACATTTAAATAATCTGCACCATTCTGAAAGTGAAACAAAAATGTTATAATCCTCTTATCAGACACAGCATGGGGCAACAGTATACTTTGTTAAACCTTTACACACACACACACACACACACACACACACACACACACACACACACACACACACACACACACACACATATATATATATGTATGTGTGTGTGTATATATATATATAATTAAGAGCAAATGGCTTTACATCCACAATATCTTGTCATTTTTTTGTGGTTCGCTCTTACCTGCGACCCCTTTCCGCACCAAACGCTGCACTTGCTGTCCCCTGGCTCATGAACAGACCACCCCACAGGAAAGCAGGGTCGTCTGGGTTTCCATTTACTGGCTCCACAAAGCCATCTAAAACAGTCTCTGCCCCCTGCATGACAGCCCTCACAAATGCACTGTTTACCTGAGAGAAAACAGGTATGAACGAAGTTGAGAAAGTGCAGGAGAAAGTGAGTGACCAAGTGAAAGAAAACAGGAGATGATAGTCCTGGACTGTCCTGCTGCTATTTTGAGCTAGATTACAATTTTTATGGTTACCTGGAGCAGAGCTCTGTCTCTCTGCAGCCTCTCCTCCAGGCTGCCTTGTGGAAGATCTCTGGCTGCTTGCAACTCCTCATTCCAGTCCAGAGCCTACACAAAACACACACAAACACAATTGCACACATAGTTACACTTAATATCACAGCCAACAGCAAACGACTGTCAGTGAATAGGGACAAACTCTTGTCCTCTGTTGTAAATAACCTGTCTTGCTGCCAGTTCATCTACTCCCAGTCTGCTGAAGGTGTTTCTGTGAGTGCGAGAGGCACAGGGAGGCCCAAGCCAGCTCAGTGTGTGGTAAGCAGTGGGCATCACCTCTACTGGTGGTAACTGAGGCCTAAAGGAACACAGAGAACCAGCTGCATTACCCAAGGTCCACTTCACCTACCATCTGTTGGGATCCTGAGGAGATGCTGTAGTATTTGAGCTTCCATTACACACAGGTAATGACGCTACCTGTTTTTGAGTGTAGTAAACGTTTGTTTGAAGGCAGGGCTGATGTGACAGAGCAGGTCAGTGAAACAGTGACAAACTGGAGAAGACTGTGCAGGACGAGGGTCAAACGCAACTTCTGTAGACCTGAGATGAAGAAGGGAAGAGCGTAAACAACAGACAGCTGGTTGCATTATTGGCCTGCTGTTTTTCTGCTGCAATGTACTCTAATCACAATTTACTCTAAACAGAAAATAGTTTCTCTACCTGCTGAGGAAGAAACCTTTTGGACAAGATGTGATTTCACACCGTCGTCCCTCCATCGTCACCACAGAGATGTATAGGAAGTCTCCCTGCAGCTTCCTGTGTCCTGGAGGAGGGTTCCAACAGCTGAGAGACAGGTCCCTCAGATAACTGAGAGCCTGATGAGACAAATATAGAGAGTCAGTGTGTACATTTGGGTGAACTAGTCTAATGTTCACACAAGTTCCAGGTGTTTACAGTACACACCTCTGGCTGGGAGCTATGTGGTAGCAGGGCCATGACCGGTCTTTCTGAGGAACCGGGGAGGAGGTACTCGGGAGGAGCTCCATCCTGGTTGGTTGATTCTGTCTTTGTGTTGCTTAAAGAGCGTTTCAGGCTCTTTCCGTTCAGTAGGCTGGAGTCTGCACCAGTAACAAAGAAAGACTTCACTATGAGTTAGATTCTATTTTGTGGCTTTGTGTTCCCCTTTTGTTTAAGTGCACAGTAAGTGTGTGTACCTGGTGTTTGCGTATGTGTGAGTGTCCCCAGTAGGCTTGGTGAGCGTCCTTCTCTCAGTGCATCCTGTGGTCCAGATGCTCTCAGCAGCTCCAGGACACGGGCCAAATGGAGCCTGGCTGAGCAGGCGGTGTAGGGCTCTGGAAAGTAATGCACTGATTAACACAAAATTTAGACCTACCTTGTTTATGAAACTGACAGTAATATGACAAAGGTCTGAGGACCTTGTGAGCTTTTTTAGTACATTAGGTATCCATTAATCAATGGCGCATATTCCCTAAACACAAATTTGACAGGGTATGTACTGTACGTACTAACAAATGGGCTACAGGATAGTTTGTTCGTGTGTCTACAGACTAATTAGTTGGCACACAGTTGTAAGCTCTGCAAACATAAATCTCTGCAGATGTAAAACTTAATATGATGACTCAGAAAAGGTGTTTACATTGAGCCGAGAGAGACTTAAGTGTGTATGAAGGGGAAAGGGTGTGATGAAAGTATGGATAGAATTATTCATACAGAGATCCTCATCCTTGAAATGTAATTGTGTCACAGTGCAAATAAGTTTATTAATAATTATTAATAAACTTATAAGTTATTAATTATTAATTAGAAGAAAGTCAGGAGTTGAAGCGACTGGAAAAATTATGAAATTAAAAAAAATTGATTATTCTTGAAATTGTTCTAAAGATGCAGTTTGGAAATAATACTGAATTAAAAGGATCTCAAAAATAGAACACCAGAAAAGCTTAAAAAAAAAGAAAAAAAAGGTTGCTACCTTCCACCAGACGAATAATGGCTCCTGGTTTAAGGCCCTTGAGGCTTTGCAGTTCTGCAAGGGGATCCAGAGTTGTACCAGCTAGAGCCAGTGACAGGTTGGAGCGCGGACACACCTCATCCCTTGAAAGCAGGGTCATTACTGCATCTTGGACAAGCCAAAATCCATGGACCTACAAAGATGCATGATTTAACACACTAAGTAATGCCCACATATAAACCTGCCAATTAGATGAAAATTCGGACATCGACTGTATGACTATAGTCCCTGCTATACACAGAAAGATAGGGATAAAAGAAGACAGTGTATTTCAGATAGTACATTTAACATTCGCAATGACAAAAATACAGCATTGTATATATAAACCATACAACCACATCATTAAAACCAGTTAATTTTTTTGTAGCCTTCCCCAGATCTGGGCCTCAACACAATCCTGTCTCTGACCTCATAGCTTGTTTTTTGCTCTGATATGCATTTTCAACTATGAGATCTTATATACACATGTGTGTGCCTTTTCAAATCATGTCCAATCAATTGAATTTACTAAATGTGGACTCCAATCAAGGTGTAGAAACCTCTCAAAAACGATCAAGAGAAATGGCAGGCAAGTGAGCTAAATTCCAAGTGTCATAGCGAGGGGTCTGAATACTTATGTCAATTTGATATTTCAGCTCTTCTTTTTTAATAAATTTGACAAAAAAAACAATTTATATTTTCGCTTTGAGTGTAATAATATTTGTTTTTAATTTGAGCATTAGGCTACGACATAACAAAATGTGAAAAAAATTGAAGGGGTCTGAATACTTTCTGAATGCAGTGTATATATAATATATATATATATATATATATATATATATATATATATATATATATATATATATATATACACACACACACACACACACACACACACACACACACACACACACACACACACACACACACACACACACACACACACATATATGTATTTAAATACTTTATGAAAAATTGATCCTGTAAGTCCTTTACATTGTCCTGGACACAGATATTAAAATGTATGTGTATACATGTGTCAACTGTGCACCGTAAGAGTTCTACACTATCAAAAATTAAAGTTACAACACAAGGTACACTTAAAAAAAGACAAAGAACTACGTCTGAGAGGAAATATCAGTCCAGTTTTGTACCTGCAGCTCAAATGGATCTACACCTGCTCCCTGGATCTTCACAGGGAATGATGTGTCCTCTTCTTGCTTGATACCAACAGCATTCTTGGCACCAGGAGCACTGATTACATCTGTTTGAAGGGGTAGTAAGAGAAACAAAACTAACTGAGGATAATCACAGAGCTCTGCAATGGACAAGCAAATAATTTGGTTTGCTTTCTTGCCTTCCACTCATTACGTGCAGGGATAGTTTCCAGCTCACTCTGATCCTGAAAGGACTAAAGTTATAGAAAAATCATGAATAACTTAATGAATGAATTATACTCATGACTTGTTATGTTCAGATCTGTTCTTGCTGCAGAAGGACTAATCTTCTCTAAAATGATCAGGCACTGGACTGAGGAGTCTGTGTGTTTGTGAAAGTGCCTGAGGGTGAGAGTGAATTTATGCAGAGCAAAGAAAGCAAAAGTGGGGTGTGTCTGCCTTTTTTATACACACACTCGCAGAGGGAGAGCAGGACCCAGCGTGTTCCTCAACCTGCAGTGCGACTAAACCTGTTGAATTTGCCTGCTGGCCCTCATGTTATCACAGCGTATAGGGTCAACCACACCCAGCGCTGGCATGTTTAGACAGCAGAATGCTACAACACATACACTAACAAACCTATTACTTGGTAGTAGAGCGTGCTTACTTGCATGGATGCATGCACATATTGTATATATAAAACCTTTGACATGTACACAGCAACGCGGGGAATTAATTTTGCACCTATCTCTGTAGTTCATTCTAGAGTAAATCCCCAGTTCTTGCTGTCAATCTGGGACCACTTTACCACTGGAAAGCACCCAAAAAATAGCTACACTTTTTGCGATTGGATGGAAGAAGGCCCCTCCTCGATGTGAACTTGGACCCATCAGCCTCTTTTCTATTGGAGCTACTGCCTCACTACTACAGAAAACAGTGTTGTTTTCAGCCCTGACAAATATATTTTGGCACTGATTTCTATGGTTGGCATGTACGATAAACTACACAAGCAGGCAGGATTCCCTCCCTGTATGTCATACATGCACTAATTTTACAGAAAGATGACTTTCAGTACATTCAAATGAGTTCCTCAAAATGACATAACCTGTCAATCACAATGCTGTGCCCACAGATTTGTACCTATTTTTCGGGGGGGGGGGGTATATAACCACCTATTTTTTATTCAATCATTCTGGCTTGTAGAAAACTTTAAGATGCCCACTTGAGAGAATGGCAAAAGTTGAAGCAACTATAAGGCAATAAATGTGGTTGGAACTTAAAAGATATGTCTAACATTTTTGATTTTGGATGAACAGGAGGAGAAGGTGTGTAGAAATAGAAATAAAATCTACTGTTTTCCCTCTTTAAGGAGCGTAACTGAGTATTTTCAGGTTTTATAGGGATGATTCAGGTATGATACCAAATCTGTGTGCGAATAAATTTGCCATAAAAGTTAAAAGTTCAGGGCAGATTGTGCAAGTGGTCAAAAAGTTGGTGAAAGCAGCGGACAACACAGGCCATGTTCAGAGCAGCAGTGGAGTGCTAAATCTCCCACCCTCCTCACATTCTCCAGCGAGGGAGGCACGACAGGAAAAAAGAAGGAAGAGGAACGTTCAAATGGGAGACAGAGAGAGACAAGAGCAGAGAAGGAAAACACATTGCAGGGATTTCTCACCAGTCTTGGCCTGATTTCTTCCTCCCCCTCTCCTCACTTTGTCCTTCATGGCTGCGTGTTGAAGTTTTTCTTGAGCTGTCCTCTTGTGTTTTCACTTCTCTGTTCTGGAAGTTGCTCCCCCTCACTGTCCTGCTTCAAACTGCTGGAAGAATGCACTATTGAGGGAGAAAGTGAGTGGAAATGTGCAGCTGGATTGTTTGTGAGCCCAGCGGAGGGAAAGTAAGTGGCTGTCTATTCAGGATTGTGACTCCTGCCCCTTTCTACAAGGCAAACTCGACTTATCTTACCCCGTGTAAAAAAAAGCCACACCCTCTTATTGCTCCACACAGGCTCATTACTCTCTCTGTGTCGCTCACACTTTGTTGGACTGGGTGTGTCTATGCATTGTGGCTCTACTCACTTTTCCTTCCCCTGACATGTCCCCCCCCCTCTCTCCATAAAGCCTGTTTGAGAGGTAAGAATTAAGCACTCAGCATGTTTGGTAGTGGTTTGACCCCAGTTGGCCAACCACTCTGCTTCTGACATTAAGCATTTCATGTTACAAATGTTGGGGTTCATATAGTGCATCTGTGTAGACGTTTAATGGTAACAACAGGGATGTAATTAAGTAGTACTGTACTTTTTAAACTACATATGTTACTCTAATCCAGTGGTTCTCAAACTGGGGGGCAGCCCCTCCTGGAGATGCATAGAGCCACTACAGGGGTGGCATTGATCACCAGGGGAAAATATTGAGTGAAACTAAATTGAATGAATGTAGGTAAAATAAACAAACACATGTTTGCTGATGACAAAGGATGATAAAATTCAACTTGGTTCCTCTGTTATCAGTTGCTTCCTCTGTCAGATTTAGCTGTAAATACAACCATGAGACGAACGGGTGTGTCTGTGTCTTGTGATGAGGTTGATCTCTCGTTGTTGTGAGGCCTACACCCAATGTGGTCACATTTTACACATACCTGGGCATATTTCAGGGTTAGACGGAGCAGAAGAATTCCATGAAACAACCTCCAACCCTTTATCAAAGGCTAGGATTTACAGCACGGCATTATTACTAACACCTACAGTATGTTAGAGCCCAGTTTAAGTTGCCTCTCGGCTGAAAAACATGCATCTGTTCAAAAATATTCACCTGATCACATCTGCAACTGTAAGACATTGTATAAGTAAGTTACAGTAAGTAACTTAATGTGTTTAGAACATTAATACACAGCAGCTATCCAGTAAATACGTCGTTTGCCCTCCACTGCATTGGTGACATCCGGCAGTTGTACGTCTGCAGAATTGAGTATTGAAATAACCAGACTCACAACATTACAAATTCATGATGTCAGGTTAATATTAGGGGGCGGTGGCCTGTTGATTCTGTGGAAATTCACGGTGCCTTCCAGTGCTTGTCGTAAATTACACTTCCTTTTCATACAGGTCAGCTATTTACCCCGTGGGTGATGTTGTTGGAGGCTGTTTGATTGACAATCTAACCGAGTCATAATCAGTTCGTGTCGCAGGGCAACATTTAGTTGAGGAAAACGTATGATATTATTAATTTAGTAGGAATATTGTATTTTTTTCTATTGACAGTCGACACTGTTTTTCTAATCGTCACACGTTGAAAATCGGGCATCACAAAAAAAAACAACCTATGTATTAGTGTAATGTTGTAAACGTTTATTTGGCCGTTAGTCTGGTCATTCGCGAGCGTTAATCTCGTGAAAGTCATATTTCCGAGAACACCGTAACCAGGCAGCGTTTGACAGGAGGCTGTCCTTGGCTAGCCGAGCTAGCTAGATCCAGCTAGACAACAAAAACAAATCCTCGGCATAAACAAATCCTCTGCATGTATGTGAAGTTTTCGGTGAGTTTAAGTTAACGACTGTCTGTTAATAGTGCTATAGCATCCGAAACACCCAACAGAATGTGAGATCGGAGAATTTAACACTATTGTCCCGTTCAACCATCATAACTAAGCTAGCATGAACCTCAACCAACGTTAACAACCTTTGGCCTCTAGGGTTGTTTGTTGCATTCTTTAAAATGAACAAAAATAAGAGAAATAACCGTTAACATTAGCTAGTTTTGTTCAAGACAATGCCAAGAAATTCATCAGCATAGACCATAATACATCCACTGTGTGACTTAACGGTTAGCGTTAGCTGACGCATTGACTTGACTGTTTATATTTTCAGTTGCCTTAAACGCTTAACCATCATTGAGTGGTGAATCAGCTGCCAGTGTTTCCTCAAAACTGGTTTGTCTCGTTATCCCATCATCTGTGATGCTCCGATACAAGTGAATTTCAAGTATCAACAGACAGTTCCTTCCAAGTTTGACAGACTATAACTTTTTATGAACGTTGTGTAGTTGTGCTGGTGCTGTGATGGTCTTTCAGCCCCATATTTGCTCTCATTCCCTGTGCAGCTGGGTTGTTGCAGGTCCTGTGTTTGTGTGGCCTCCCTTACCCCCCCCTCAGGCCAGAGCTGAGGGTTGGGGTCAGGTCTTGGGCTAATGTCATTCAGTCCTGGTGAGGAGGGGGGTCTATCTCAGGATCCCCCAAACGTCAACACCCAAGACCTGTCTGACAACTGCTCTCAGACTGTGGCTACAGGGAACACACCTGAGGATCAGGTGAGGGTGCGTGTGTGATCTTGTGTATAAATGGAACATTGTTGATTGTCAAAACCTGTTTGCTGTAGCACTGCCCCTCCATGATTGGAGATAGGATTTAGGTTAGGTTATGGTTAGGCATCACAGATATGACTGGTTGGGATTAATGTGGGGTTCAAATTAAGATTAAGGGGAAAACATATTGATGGGAAACAGACTTTAACATAGCAGTGGCATAGAGACCTTGTGCATACTTTGCACAATATAGTATGGCATTTTTCATTGCAAGAGAAGTTGTTAAGTTGTTAATGTATAACAAGAAACTTTCAAAAGTTTTAATGATAAAAAAAGATCAGCCCAATGCTGAAAGAGAACATATTGTAGGATCTCTTGCAGAAATTGCCAATTAATCATTGATATGAATTGAGGAAGTTTTATTTCATCCTCAGGCTGATGGTGAGATTCTGCTCTTATTGAGCACAGTAGGTTGTACTATCTTACATTTATTTTCTGAGGAAAAATTTTGACATATGCTCAGAGTTATCATTTTACTGTACACTGTCAGTGGCTTATCTGGATTTAGTATTATTGACAGTCTCATTGTCATCTCTCCTTGATGAGCTGCAGGGGTACAGAAAGCTGCATTGGTCCTAGTCGAGAATTAAAGTACACATGTTTTCTTTTGTAAGGCTGATCTGTGGTCAGGGAAACCCTGAGCAGTAACATTGTACCTCTAAATCCCAAACCATGACATCCTGCACAATTTCAAGGCCATGCCTGTACTGAAATACTCAGCAGCTTCAGAAACAGAATTCACTCCTCAAGTGATTATGAATTTGAAAAACAACAAGTGTTGATTACTGCAGTGACAAAAATGCAGTTATCAAATGATGCATTGTAATTTGTCTCCAAACAAGGCTTTGTAAAACCATTCACTGCTTAGTAAATCTGAATAACAGCTGAAAAAGTACAGAGTGATTGTTTGTTCTCCTGTCCTTTCAGGCAGAAATAACTGCTGCATTCTTTTCCCCTTTTTGAATATTTGTAGGGCAAAGTAGAAACAGTGAGATTGTGGAGGTGCTAAAGATGGAAGTCACATACTGTCCCTCTTTAAGGTGTTCACACACAAATGTTTGGACACAGAACATAGACCAGAGGAGACATTAAAACCAGCATGGTGTTCTGAGCTGGTGTCAGTGTGTGTCTTCTTGTCAATGATAAGTTAGAAACATACATGTACCTGGATGGAGTATTATGAATCATATGAATCATTTGAGTGAGTTTTTTTGTTGCATGACATGCAAATGTAAACTTGGTGAGTAGTGCACAAAGTGGGAGGAATTACTTACTACGAGATCAAGAGATTTTATTCTTAGAAAGGGTGTTCCCTTCACATTCCAGTTTATTCTCAGTCTTGCACATTACATTACAAGTCACTTTGCTGATTTGGCTGCTGTGTGTCAGTGAGGTGTTGGATGTAAATACCAAAGGTATAACTGGCAACATTGTTTGTGAATGTAAGATATTGGGGGGGAAATAGATTTTTTTACAAGTAGCTGTGGCTGTATCAGTAGTAGAAAGAAGAGGAGACAAGAGATAGCTTGTAGAGTAGGAAAGAATAAAACAGGGCTTTGTGCTTCTGGCCAAGAGGAGGCCTGATCCTTTCCTGTCCAACCATCCTTTGCTTTGTCTGATGGTCTTAGGTTCCTCAATAGGAGCTTAATGAAAGGGCACAGACTTAGCTCAGAAATCTATATTTACTTATTCTGGAAGCTAAAGAGTTTAACAGTGTGTTGTTCTAATGAAGGAAAATACAGTTGTATATAGTGTATATAACAGCCATTAACTTTTTACTTAGTAACTGAGAAATATTGTTGACATGAAGCAGAGATATTGATTTAACATCTTGACTATGTTGGCATCATTTTTCTCAAGGTGTCGCCTGTGGTGGATGAAGCCTCTCCTTCTTCCACATCTTCCTATGAGATGCTTGACATGGAGTCGGTCCCAGCTCCTTACCAAGAGGTGCAACCTCACTGGTTCTACTGTAGACAGGCTACAGACAACACCTCCTGGCTTCCTTTCAGCAGAGAAGACTCCGACAAACTAGAGAGGGCCTGCAGCACTGGTGAGGGGGGGGGTATATATTTTACATGTACATTGTATACTGTGCATGTAAATTTTTTTTAAATGGGTTATCTCAGGGTAGATATGTGAATATAAGGAAAAGAGCTTGTTTGCCATAAAAATCTATGAGAAGGATAAACATTACTGTTGCCAGCACTGGCCTGATGCGCAGTAGGGTACTTGATTCTCCTGCCAGAACATGCTCACTGTTAGTAGCAATTTAACAGCAAGGTAAAGTTCAGTTTCACAGAGATTTTAGGAAGCCTCATTATTGTCAATATACAGTACTTTTGTAAAAAAAAAAAAAAAAAAATCTAAAAAAACCCCCCCATTTATTCAGTGTTGACATTCATGGTATTCATATTTAAAAATCTATTTGAAAGGACCATTCAAAAACAAAGATACCTTCCTTTGAAAATATGTTTTAAATAATATTTTTATTTGAATTTTAAATTAATAGTTTGCCATTAGGAGAAGGTTGATACCACTGTAATGTCTACACAGTAAATATTTAGCTACAGTCTGCAGCTGGTTAGCTCAGCATAAATACTTGAAATGGGGAAAAAACTAGCCTGACTCTGTTCAAAGATAACAAAATCCACATAACAGCACCTCAAAAGCTCCCTAATTAACACACTGTATCTTAATCTATAGAAAAACCAAAGGGTAAAAACGTTATGTTGAGGTTTTACAGAAGGTTGTGCGCAGGTCTATTCCTTTAACATATTGACTATCTACATTAATAATCGCACACATACCCCACGCAAAGGAAAATATAGAGCAATGAAAAACAGTGGTGATTAATTTCCAAATCATTCAGAGGTATGACTTTCCACAAATTCTGTATAAGGGCCTCATAAACAAACAAAGTTCTTGTCTTTCCCTGTGACTATATAAGTCTCTCTAAAGCGAGACAGTATGGTAGCGTTTTTGCCCACATACAAAAAGAAGGTACAGTATGTCCATATCATTCCTGAAGGCTGCACTTAACCTCCTGGTGATGCTGCTTCTGCAGAAGTCCAAAGTCTGTCACCAGTGATTGCTGCAAAGTACCAAATGCTCTCTTACAAATCTAATGCCAGAACTAAGCCACATCACTATTTTACTTACTTGTCCTCATAGAACCTTTGCTTAAAGTCTAGTTTTTACATCTTGTGTATGTGTGTCTTTACTTTGCAGCAGAAAACGAGGAGGAGGTGGTGGTAGCCGTGGATGGAGAGCGGTATGATGTACATGTCAAGGAGAGGAAGCGCTACGCTGTGTACTGGGAGCAAGCTCCCACTGAAGTCCGCCGCTGTACCTGGTTC
The DNA here is from genome assembly GCF_016859285.1 of Xiphias gladius. Lineage (NCBI taxonomy): Eukaryota > Metazoa > Chordata > Actinopteri > Istiophoriformes > Xiphiidae > Xiphias > Xiphias gladius. Next base: position 16,263,775 of record NC_053418.1, on the reverse strand, counting down.
TATAAAGGAGATAAAGACACCAGGTTCATGCCTTACACTGAGGACTTCAGCAAAAGTCTCGAGGTAGTCTGACACTCACGCTGAGCTTATACTACCACACCTCTCTAACTTTGTTCTCTTCTTAAAATTGCCTGTTCCTCAGTTATTCTTTGAATATCTGTCGGTGTTTGATTCCTATCCCACTCACTGTCCAATTTTTCAGGAGGCTTATATGATAGCAGTGACCTTGGACGAATGGAAGAGGAAACTGGAGTTTCCCACTGGAGAGACTGTTATCTTACACAATCCCAAAGTAAGGCCTTCTGTCACTGAAGTTATACTGTGCATATCACTACGTACAGTATAATTAAATGACATGACAAAGCAACACCACAAGTGAATGTATATATTTTCTAAATTAAGTACAATGTTTTCCTCTCCCAAGTCCTCACTTTCATTTCCCTGCTCCTCACTCAGCTGATAATGCAGTATCAGCCAATAGGATTGCAGGATGAGTGGGTGTCCTCCCCCTCAGAGCAGACTCGACCTCGAACAGTCAAGCGGGGAGTACACAACATCTCCGTAGAAATACCTGATGGTATGTGTGTGGGTGTGCTGCACAAGTTATACAGGAATATAAGCTAATTTCAGAAAGTATTCCCTACAGTCAAAACTTTTGGGCTCATCATGTTCCCCTGTGTTCCCAGGTGAACCAGAAAAGGTGGACCACCTTGTCTTTATGGTGCATGGGATCGGTCCTGCATGTGACTTACGCTTCAGATCCATCATACAGTGCGGTAAGTGTGTGTGTATTTATTGTTAATGTATATGCATATATTTATGTGTATTTATGATTCCTTGCCATCTTGTCTGTCTCCAGTAAATGACTTCAGGAGTGCTTCCATATCCCTCCTGGCCTCTCATTATAAGCGTGCACAGCAGGATGGCCAGGTGGGCAGAGTTGAGTTTCTCCCAGTCAACTGGCACAGCGCTCTACATGGGGATGCAACTGGTGTGGATGAGTAAGTATGAACAGAGATAGAGTGTACAAAATGAGATTCCCCTGTTCTACAGTACTACTTGTCTTCATTACTCGCTGAAAATTGTCAAACTCTGGCTACCTGTTTTTTTTTTTTTCCCCACTTTCCAGGGACATCCAGAGGATCACTCTTCCCAGCATCAGCAGGCTCAGACACTTCACCAATGACACTCTTCTGGACCTGTTTTTCTATAACAGCCCCACCTACTGCCAGACCATAGTGGACACAGTGGCCTCAGAGATCAACAGGCTGCATGCCCTCTTTAAAGAGAGACACCCAGAATTCAGCGGGGCAGTTTCAGTAGTGGGTCATAGCCTGGGTTAGAGATGCAGAAACACACACAGTCACAAACTAGTGGAACATAATAATGCTGGGTTTCAACTCTTCCACTTTGTCTTTTGTTCCTCAGGTTCACTGATTCTGTTTGACCTGCTGACCAATCAGAGGACTGGATCAGAAGCCAGGGAGGGGGTACGATGACAGTAAAGGATAACATCAGTGCGCCGATAAAAAGATTACATTATTCTCTACATGTAGATAGGAAAAGTGATTTCCCATTCTGTCCCATCCTGTGCTTAAGGTGCCTTCTGGTGAGCTGAGTCGTCTGAACTGTGACACACTTGAGCAGACACTGACCAAACTGGGCCTAGAGCAGTACCTTGATACATTGGAGATGGAAAACCTCGACCTGGAATCACTGGTAATACACTCACACAGTGGACATACAAATTCAAATGCAACGCAAAATTAAAACCTCTGTTTCTCTTTTTTTAGGCTCTTTGCCATGACAGTGATCTCAAAGTTTTAGGAATTCCTCTTGGACCTCGGAAGAAGATCCTGAACTACGTCAGGAGGAAATTGCTTCCAGAGGTCAGAGACAGCTGAAAACTAGCCTGAGTTTTGTGTTTTGGTTTTAAAAATATATTTATATATGGTGTGAGTGGTTCAATTGACCATCAGGCCCCCTTTATGTTACTAAAGGGGGCACCTATCTAGATACATTAAAATGTATCTAGATAGCTTTAATGCTTCGCATTAATATGCCTCCACTGTTCATATTAAGAAAACACAGCAATCTGATTGCATTTTCTTCAAAAAAAAATCACATACAATAATTAGTACTTTTCCAGTTTTATATGTTGAAACAACCGTTGTAGATCATTTCATTGCTGGTAGCTTTTTGGCATCTTGTGTTTTCATGTGTATTTTTTACATTTCAAATTGGGAGAATCTGTTCAAGATATCTTGTATACTGTAGACAATAGTGACAAGCAGGGTGTTTGATGCAGCTGTTTTCATTTCAATTGAGGCTAGGTCCTGACTAGGGGCTCTGTTCTGTTTCCAAACAAAGTATCTACAGTTCTTATATAATTTTAAAGCATTTTTGTATTTCTCACTCTAAACAGATTTGTAAGACAGAGACAGTGCGTCTGGCACCAGGGTTGCAAGTTCCACCTCAAATGACCAGTGATCATGATGGTGACCAATCATCAGGACTGACGCTACAGCTACCCCAGTTCCATAGGGCGCAGTCTGTTACCAGTGCTGTAGACTATGAATACTTCGATGTGGGCATTGGACAGGTAGCACATGCTCTTCTCAATGTTTTCAAACCTTGCGGTGCACCAGAGGAGCATTATCTTATTTCCATCTGTCTTACTGGATATGTAGATGTCCTACAGTTTGAGTAGCACATGTTTCTGAGCCCACCTTCTCTCCCCAGGTATCCATTGAATACCCACAGCTAGCATTCCACCCTCAGACGTTTTTTGCATTTGGCTCTCCCATTGGAATGTTCCTGACCGTTCGAGGGCTTAAACGCATTGATCCAAATTACACCTTCCCAACCTGCAAGAGCTTTTACAACATCTACCACCCGGTGAGTAATCACGTATTTACTGTCCATTCAGGTACACATCCTGTGCTCGACCCCAGGAAGGATTACGCCAGGTGTTATTTGCCACAGTTACACCATTTATAGGAATATTTTTCTTCTTAGATGATGAAAGAGGTCATCTGTTAAAAGTTACACTCATCTCTTGTCCTTTATTCCTGTGCAGTATGACCCTGTGGCCTATCGGATAGAGCCCATGATTGTTTCAGAGGTGGATCTGGAGCCCATGCTAATCCCTCACCATAAAGGCCGCAAGAGGATGCACCTGGGTATGACCATCTGTTTCTCTTCCCTTGTCTTTGTCGAACACTATTGTGCTATGAACTTTTGTTTAATGAGGCTTTTGTTTAATCTATATTTCTCTTTGTCTCGTAGAACTAAAGGACAGCTTGACCCGCATGAGCATGGATTTGAAGAACAATGTATTGGGATCATTACGGACAGCGTGGCAGTCTTTAGCCAGACTACCTGTGGCTCCACTGCCCCAGGTGGAAGAAGGAGAAACTACAATAGAGCTAAACCTTCAAGAGACACAGGGTAGAAAAATCTATTTTGTTTGTATTTGTGTATTTTGTGTGTGTGTGTGTGTGTGTGTGTGTGTGTGTGTGTGTGTGTGTGTGTGTGTGTGTGTGTGTGTGTGTGAGTATACAGAACAGTGCATCTAACCCTGTCTCCTTACACTCCTCTCGTCCCTCTTTGCACGTTCCCTGTCTCCTTATATTCCTCTCGTCCCTCTCTGCATGTTGCCACCCTCCCCTCCCCTCTTCTGCTCTTGTGGTTGCTCCTGCTGGCCCTCAACCCTTACTACTTTACCCTGAACATCAGCCTCAGCGGCAGTCACTGCTTCTGCTGAGAGGGAAGAGAAAAGTGCTGATTTTTGGACTAAAATACTGGAGTGGCCCAGGGCCCTTCATAAGCATTACTTCCGAGGTAAGCCAGGATAGCCACTTAGTTAGAATAAATGAAAATACGCGAGTAAATGAACTCTTTCTAGCTTATTATCAACTGCTTCGGGATTTGGTTGGGGATCACAGAGTTTTCTCTCTGCGACCTCTCTGTAAACTTGCATGACTCAGTGGAAGCCTATGAGCCTATTATAAACTGTCTCTCATACAGCCTTTTATGTTTAATTTCCCTGAATCTGGCAAATTTCCATATTCAAACAAGAAAGGCAGAAAAATATTATCTCTGTTCCCATAATTGTAGAAAATATGCTGCTTTACCTGCAGTATTGATTAAAAAAAACATACTATTCTGTTCAGTTACTATTGTTTACTTTGGCACCTTAGCTTGCTCACAAAGAGCAAGTGTTATTTAATGTAAGTCATTATTGCTACGGGCTCTCACTACCCCTCTACCCCCCCCTTCCCCATGCCTAACTGCATTATTGCTGCTGTACATGTAATCTTCAACTCAAAGTTTAATTTATTGACACCTCATTCGAACCTTTCCTTCCTTCTTTGGCTATCAGTTCTGACTGGCTGAATTCATGGAGCCACTTGAGTAAACGTCCGATGACACACTCTCTTAAGAGCTGAACTAATAACACTAGCGGTAAAGTTCTGATCACAGTTGTATTTTTTTAAGAAGACTAATCGGCTGGTGCTGAACCAGCAGGTAACATGATACATCAGCAACAGGTCATGTACAGTAGCTACATGCAGGTACACATCCTGCCCTTCTGTAAACCACCTGGAGCACTTATTCTGTCAGTTCATTAAATAGGCCAAAGGGAGTTCAGCTGTCAGAAAAGACCATACATTTTAAATAACACAATTTTTTGTCAACTTTTCACTTTTTATCCCTTAAAGAAGAAGACTCATAGCTTCAACCTATACAACATTCATTTTTTTGCCTCACCTCCCTGAATAGTACTACAAGATCCCAAACACAGGACTTTTTAGGATGTAACTTAAGAGTAAAAGTTTTACTATCTACTGTCATAATTACAGGCCAGCGAATGCAGGAGTAAGGTGTTAGAACAGCAGTTTAGGGTTCATCCGCGGTACATTAGTGCTCTGTGGAGGGCCATTGTGAGAACACTCTTAAGGCAACAGTGCATTCGTAACATACCAACAAACACATTCAATCATCACCAAAATGGACCCACCTTTCTGACATTTACTCAAAATCATACTTGCATTTAAGAGTGAGTGCCTAAACATTTAATTTTTAGGCAATTTAAAAGAAAAAACAGTCAATTTAAAACAATCTTTATTTATTTAACTCTTTTACAACTTTAAATCATCTCTTAAAATGTTGTCATAATATGGCTGGATAGTTCAAGTAAGGGTTGCTAAGTGAATTGCAGTTGAAATTTACCCTATGCCTGCAATATTTGTAGGTCATTTATTTGCTGTCAGGTTTTTTTCAAGATGAAAAAGTTAAATCTACGGGATCTTTTAACTGTAATTGGTCAGCACATTCTAGCACATCTAATCCTGGCACTGTATGTGAGCATTTATGCCTGTTTTTGGTGTCGATACCTATGTATTCTATAATCTTACAGCAGCCAGCTCCTGACTCATCTCTGGAGTAGATGAAGGGAACTTGGTTATAGACTAATAGGAGTTATATTCACCTGCACAGTAGAGATGAATGAAACTGCACTGTTTTGCATTTAACCTGCACTATTCTATATATTCCTTTTGGTATGAATGTTGTTTGCTGCACACAGTAGCTACTCTGTTATTTCCTGTCTATTATCCAATCTGTTCTCGTTTTACCAAACAATATGAGTCAGAACAGATAGCCTCTGCTGGCTATTATCCTTGTTTCTGCTGTTTGTTGTCTGCATATATACCCTTCTCTATTTTGACTTCTGTCCCTGCAGGAGTGTGTGAGGAGAGAGAGCCATCAGTGTCAGCAGAGCAGAATGAACAGCTAGAGATAAAAGTGGGGACGTTGAATGGAGGACGAAGGATTGACTATGTACTTCAGGAAAAACCCATCGAGAGCTTTAATGAATACCTTTTTGCCATTCAGTCTCATCTGTGTTACTGGTGAGTCATGTATACCTGTCAGAGGAGCAGCGGACTACAGTAATTATGCTCATGTATCTTGTGTTCCTGATATTTCTCTACATCGCTGATTTTAATTTTTTTATATAAAATTAATTATGCCCCCCCTCTCTCTGTCTGTCTGTCTGTCTGGTAGGGAATCTGAAGATACAGCTCTCCTGCTGCTGAAGGAGATTTATGACAACCTGGGTGTGGCCTTTGAACAGCCACAACAGTAATAAAAGTTTCATGAGTATAAACTTGCTAGAATGACAGTAAACTGACAGTGATAAAATGAAGGACAAAAAAAATGAAGCTGGCTGAGCAAGAGGCTCCACAATCCTCTTCCAGAATGCCCTACAGTCTGGGTGTTACCTGACTGCACTGCCCTGTCCTCCTCCAACAGTGGAGATGGTTGGAGACTGCAGTCAGGTGATTTTGTTTCAGATATGTCAGTCAACCTTAATTTGAGGTAGTGGTGGCTTCTTGGGGATGCTTAAACTCCACCCTCTTTTTTTTTTTTTTTTTTAATTTGAGTCATTGTTTCATTTACTTTACTTTGCACTTTCACTTACCAACAATCATTGACATACCATGTTTACAGCTACAACTGAATATTATTAATTCCTATTATGTGTGTTCAATTTTAAATTTCAACCTCTCTTGACAAAGGAAGCACTCCCATAGCATAACATTGGACCTCCCCTTTAGAGATAATCAGGTCAGGTGGTATCATTTGGCCAACTATAAGATGTTCAGTTTCTGATTAGGAAAATGAACGCTGACATTTTGTCTGTTACTTACTGTAAGCCCTTAACAGTGGTGTATTCTTTATCCTAAAATATTGTTAATTCTAAGACAGTCAAATCTAAGGGCCAAATCATACATGTTTCTCCTCATCTGTTCCTTTGTATGAAGATATTGTATAATCATCATCTCTATCTGTACTGCATGTTGTTATTTTAGAGCAGAGTTTCTCAACATTTTCTGGTCCTTACTGAATTTTGTGTTCCAATATTTAAATAATTCTTATGGACCCAGCAATAACAGAGCTTAAATCATTTAAATCATATGAATTTGATTTAAAGAGCATGATAATTAGATTATATAGAAATCGTCATATTTATTTTATATAAAAATATATTTGAAAAATATCAGTATATCAGTGTTAGAAATATCTCAGATCTGCACCTACATATCAAGCAACATGAGGTCCAGACTAAAAAGTCAAGAAACTCTCTCTCTTAGAGTGATTTAAATTTATAAAAGACTCATGTTATGCACTTTCAGGGCATCACAGCCCCCACCACCAAAGCTCTGAACGGCCTGTATTTCAGCCCTCTTGGTGTAATATCTGCCCAATTAACTAATTAACCAAATGGAGTTGTTAATTTTTCTTCGCTTTGGAATTTCAAGACTAAATGAACACTAAATTACCATGTTGGAGTGATTTCCTTGAACCTCACCATCATCTATGTCTCTGGAAATTTTACTATCTGAACAGTAAAAACAGGACTTGGTGGTCCCTTGCTCCTCTCCCTTACCATAAATACTGTTTGGCATTTGAAACTAATACTGTATGTTGATACATACGAAAAAACAAATGTTCTCCTTTCTGAATACATACCCTATGGATATGGTTACATGTTGTGTGTGTGCCATAAAAAAACATTACAAGTGTGTTGTTGTATTCTTTGGATTTCACTGAAGCATGCTTATTCTGGATTTAAAAAAAAACAAAAAAAAAAAACATTAAATTAGCCTGCAGCCTTTTTTAAGGGTTTTTATCATGTCATCATCATCAATAGCCAAAGAAAAACCTACAAATTTACAGCATATTGAGCTTCTAAATCAAATTGGATAATTTACAAAATAATAATAGTCCATCAATCAGGGAGGAGGGTTTAACAGGAAGACTTAATTATCTTCTTTTCATGCCTCTTTATACCTGTACTCCACTACATTTCAGAGGGAAATGTTGTACTTTTTGCTCCACTACATTTATTTGACAGCTTTAGTTACTAGTTACTTTACAAATTAAAAATGTACATACAAAAAATATAAGAGCTTATATATATTTATACATAAAGATGCTTAAACTATTGCACCTAACTATATATACAAGTACAGCTGAAAAGGTTAGTTGATAAATTGATTTGTTGATAGACAAAAAATTAATGGGTCCTGTTTTGATAATCAATTCATAATTTAAGTAATTTTTCATGTTAAAATTCCTAACATTTCATGGTTCTAGCTTCTCAAATGTGAGGATTTATCGGTGTTTTTTGTAACTATTTTAATATATTTATTTATTTATATTTATTTTTATAATTTTAGGGTTTGAATTATTTGGATCAAACAAACATTGTGAATGTGTCACTATTTTAATATAATATTATAATGATATAATAGCATGCCAGGGGGACATTTCTCTGCATGGAGTGGTTCTGATTTTAAGACTTTAATTACATTCCTGATTATACTTACATACTTCGTCCAGTAGTTCTCAAATTTATAACCTCAGCCTCGTTAATATGGCAAATCATTCGAGCATGCGCAGTCGTATGGTAAACACAGCATCACTTGCAGCGGGTGAATTGACTATTGACCAATCTTTTGACAGCAACCGTGAGGCAAGTTGAAGTCTTGTACTTTGTTTCGGAAGGTTGTTTTTAAGCCATTCGTAAAAAGTGTTCGCTAAGTTTTTCGTGTATTTCTTAGTAATTTACGGTGCTAGCAGAAGTTAGAGGCTAGCAAGTGACCAGAGTAACAGTCGAATGGCAGCACTGACAGAAAGTCACATATCCATGTAATGAGTCGTAAATGGTAAATTATACGTATTTCAGTACCAATTTGCTTTTTTTCTTCGCAGCGTGTGTGTGGTTGTGCCCACTCTGTCTGAACTGTGGCGAAGTCATTCAGAAACGAGGACCTCTTTAGAGAGCCTCGTGTGATTCACTTCAGTGGGAGGAAGTTATGCGCTAAAGCCTCTCTGTTATTTTCAAAGGCGGGCCTGTCCCGCGCACCACTGCCTGACCCTGCCGCTCTCTGAGGGTTAGTATCCATTGTTCATTTTATCAGGATGGGACAGGCTTGAATCAGGAGGTAAGTTTGCCTTCAATCATTACGCGGCTCTGCTGTATTGACACTCAATAGGATGAATGGACCAATGCTCCAGTACATTTCCAGGCTTTCTTTTACCCTGCTGGTTGAATAATGTCTAACCTGCTTTTCACATGTGTATAGTAATCTTATTCAGTCTCTGTCAGCCTAGATGAAGCCTTTTTTTTCGTCACACTGATTGCATTGTTTGACCTGATTTTAAAGTGTGTCTGGTTTAGTTACGGGGTAAGGGGTCAAACTGCAACTGATGAGCTGAAGAAATGGGTGTATGCAAAACAAGCTGAGAGCTCTGACAGTGTCTGCTTCTGTATATTATCATGCTAAAGCTGTGAGGGGCTGCAGTGGTGGGTTTTGGGTCACAGCAGGTAGTGGGAATGTGGCACAATAAGTGGGGCTGTGTTTTATGCCGCCAACTCTCCCTCCATCGTCCCTCCCTCCCCGTGGATCTCAGATCTGGTATTCAGCTGACTAACAATAGAAGAGACTCTTTCTCTCTCGAACAATACTCTCAGCCCTGCCAGATACCCCCACAACACACTGACACACACTCTCCATCTACCCCCTCCAACTCCTTGGACTTAATGGCCTTCAAAGTACAACACCCCCCCCCCCCCACACACACACACACACACCCACACTCCACCTCTCCTTCTTTGTCCTTCTAAAGGCTGTGCATTACCTAACAAGTGAATATAATCTGTCTGTGGTGTGTGTGTGTGTGTGTGTGTGTGTGTGTGTGTGTGTGTGTGTGTGTGTGTGTGTGTGTGTGTGTGTGTTTCAGAGAGAGATGGTGGAGAGTGAGGAGAAGTAGAGTGAGGAGGCGGGACTCACCGCAGAGCTATTCATGTGTGATCAGTAGTACTCCTGAGCGTTTAAACTGCACAGCATCAGTAGAGACAGCGATAGCGAAGAGACGAGGAGAGGAGAGGCTTGTTGGTTAAATGATAACTAGTCAGTCATGAGGAGCACTGCGCTATGGTACTCTGGCGTTGAGCCAGGCTGTTTGGAGGAGAAGCAGAGGTGAACCTTGGGAGGGGAAAAAGGACATACAGAGCATCTGGGATAAACCTGAAACAAACACCGATTCTGCTGTCGCCATGGGGGGCTCCCTCAGCCAGCACAGGAAGGGCTCCGTCGGCTCTCCCCGGAAGAAGAGCAGCATGTAAGATGATATTCTAAATTTGTGTGTGAGTGTGATGCGAAAAGGAAACTTGCATAGGCAGAGACTCTCCACAATAGCTGAATGGTTGGAGTTGATCAATTTCGCCCTTTGGTACTTGAGATTGTGTTCTGTCGTGTGTATGAACTCAGTGCTTCTGTGTCGGGGAGGGGAAGACAAGAGGGAGATAAGGAGTTGATGGTCAGTGCTGAGAAAGCAAATCAGCCCAACAGATGGCACAGCACAGAGCCACTGCTGCAATGCTAGTTTGAACACTATTTAGGTATTCAAATCTAAAGAGACCTGGAAGAGTCACGGAGCAAGAGCGAGGAGTAGTACAGCTGATGCCATTGGCAGAGAGTCTAATGCAGTCTAATGTAGATGTTGTCAAAATGTATGGAAAGGGAACGGAGATGCCGTTGCTTAGGCATTTGTCAAAGCTTAAAAGCACTTAACCGCCGCACTCCCTCTTCTTTTTTTCTCTAATCCTTCATAACAAAGTGAGTTCTTTCACTTTGTCCTCCCAGTGATGTTTTTTATCTCCATTTTTAAAAGCTACCATAAGCCCCTTGTAGCAGATCACTTTTTCTCGACACACATAAATGGAATTGCTAAGCCATATTCACACAGGGATTCAAGTCATGGAGAACATTGGTCTATGTCGTGAGAAGCAGCGCCACCATTTATTGAAGCAGATGTTGTTTTGAAGATGGAAGGGAGACTCATGAGCATTGCTATTTGGGTCCTTTAAAAATGATATCTCACCAAACAAGCATACTGTAGTCTTCTGCATACATTTGTGTTTCTATTTGGGCAGTTGGGGGTTGGGGTTGTCCCTGTGGGAAAACTGGGAAGCCAACCAGTGTCGTGGGATCTCAGCTTTCAGCCTTTGTTCTAATTTTAGTTGGCTTAATCATCCGTTTTATGTCTTAACTGGAGCGGTCTTGGATGTACAGTGGACTTCCTGTTCTCCAAAACCCCTGAACATCCAAACAGTCCCTCACTTGGGAAAAACCTGACCTGTATTTGGAGCTCATTTTCTTGCTGCAGTGGTATGAATTCAGGTCAGTGTCGGCTGAAAAACATTTCTTATCTTTAGAGAGACACATATTGTGAATACATGAAGACAGGCACAACATTTGAGGATGTACATTTATATAATGCATAAGCCTTCTCTGACAAGGCTTGCCAGCATGGAAGTGAAACTCACTGCTGAATAATGTTGAAGTTCATGGCTGAAAACCTCTCTGTGCTTGAATCAAAGTACAATTAAAACAATGATTTTAATGTAGCTAAATGGCATTTTGGATGTAAATTAAATCTTGTGAAACTGAATTTAAAAGGCAAAGAAAATGAATGGAAACATAAAATAGAAGAGTAGGGTGTGTGTCGTCTCCCTACTCTGTGCTTTCATATGTGTACAATGTACACGCACTATTGTCTGAGAATTGTGTGCTCTTGTGTCCCCGTTTTAGTCACGAACAATAGCTCGGTCGGTGTCTGTGCAAGACTTCTCTCCGGAAAACCCCTCCTCTCTTTCTCTCTTGCTGCTTCATTCTTTCTCTTTTTGTTTTAGCATGCCACTGTCACTTAAGTTATTCTAGTGCACTGTGGGACGGTGAGTGCCTCGGCTCCATTCATTCCAACTGTCTTCACTGCGTGCTAGTTTTCTGCTCTGATTGCAGCTAATTGGGTGTTCTCTGTTGCACGTACGGAGATATCAGGGATGTAAACACACTTGTGATTCCCAAAAAGCCCATAAAAGACTTTGGAGCATCCGTCTCTCTCTGTATATGCTTAGCTGCATTTAAGTATAAATCAACTATAGATGGTAAGTCTGCTATGCTACCTTCTTTCCTACCTGTCTGTGTGTGACAGTGTGTGTGTAGTGTCTATATGCATGTTTTCATAGTGTTATACACTTGTGACCCCTTCCCAAATGGTTGCCATGGTGAAACCGGAGATCCCGTCAACTCTGTTTAAGCTCCTGTAGGTGACATCAGACCTGTTATGTGTCTCCCTTGCTCCTTCTCACATATATCCTTCCCTCAGCTCCTTTTATCTTCTTTGCTCTTTCATCGTGGCATTGTATCACTGAACGGGTGGTTGAATCTAATGCTGCAGTTTTTTTTAAATCTTATTTTGTTTCATTTATTTGTGGAATCCGTGTGAGAGTCCAATAATGACCACTAGATGGAGCCACATCATAGAATAAGCTAACAAGAGTGACCCAGCAATATTATTGTGTTCAGATTAGATTCATTAGAGTCCATACGTAGCCAGTCAGTCGGCCAGCTCGCCAATCAGGAATGAATTTCTTTTACAGCCTGACATTTGTGCTTATGTTTATGTCTCACGTGAAAAACGTACTGATAAATGCAATACATACTATATATATTCAAGATCCTTCTTTTATTACCACATATACTCACATTCACATGTACACACAACCACATATTTATAGACTGTCTAATCGCAGCAGAGCATGCCACAGGACATTATCCACAACTTCCTTTTATTATAAATGTATGTTGTACTGCTTTCTATAGAAACCAAACAATACTGATTCACCCTGGTTCCTATTCATAAAATATTTGACCTTTACTGATCTAAGCATATGTGTAGTGTATGTTACTCAGCATGGATCCTCTGCTGCACCAGAGGAAATTACTTTGAAGAAGTTTGTGTGGGATAAATAGAAGAACCTCAACGAAATATGAATGAAGCCACAATCTTTTATTATGAAGTGCTAACATCTGAATGATAAAATTAAGTCCCTTCCTGCACCAAATGTGATTCCACATTAAGTAAAATAGTAATACGCTAACTCACGTAATTGCATGGCAAAATGGATGATTTCATTCTAAAAGCAACGATTTACAATACTTCATTGGGGAAAGTTCGGTTCATAGTTTGAAACTTTCAAAGCTGAAACTTAAGAAGATATTACACAACAGAATTCCCATGTTTTTAAACAATCCCTGAAGAATTTTAGTCAGAATTAATCAAAACCCAGATGTGTATTGCACTCACTTTTTTTTTTTTTGACAAAAACTATAACAACCTGTGCCACTGGGATAGTTATGCTTTATAGACATTTCAGTTATTTACACGACCAGGAGCTCATATATTGTAAATACTGACGCTGTCATGTTTATTACATTGAAAGTTAAGTGTTTGACATTTGCACTGTTTAAATGTTGATCAAACAAGAAAAATTTGAAGACATTTTGTGTATTCAGTCGAAAGAAACCTCTAATTGAAACAAGACTAGAGCGCAGTCTAAAATTAAAAGAATGAAAGCTGTAGTTACATTTCGCAATTTGAAAACGTTGGACAGACAACATACTGACAATTCTGAGCTGTGCTGGGGATGAAAATGAAATTTTTGGCATCAGATGAAAAGGTCTAGATGACACTGAAAATCAAAAGGTTTCATCCCATTGGTAGCTCGAATGTGCTCACAAAATGTCATCAACTTCAAGTTAACTTTATTGTCCGGGAGGGATAATTTGTTTCACAGTCAGGTCAAACATCTGACTGCTTATCACAAAATACATAAAACATAATGAAATAAATAAAACATTTATGAGAAATATTTAATGCCATGTACATATGCAAAGCATTGTACATCAAGTGAAAGTGTAGCATAAAACCTGTACATCCAGCCATCTTGATCCAATCCAGTCATCACTACTTAAGACAACATTGCCATCATACCCACCAATTTTTCATTGCAATCTGCTCATTAGTAGACCAAGATGTTTTCAAATTACTTTGTGTGAAAACTTTACCTTTTTGCCTAATTGATGATGAGGAAAGCACATGAAATGCCACATAGTCGCTCAGAAAATGTCATAGGAATCTGCCCATTAGATTATGATTTTTCCTGTACTCAAGAGGTGGATTTTTCCAGAGTAAAGACCAGAGTGACCAAAAACATCAGTATTATCCGGGGAGGGACAAAGAATATTCATAGTAAATTTAATGGAAATCCAGCCATTAATTTTTAAGATACATTATAATGGACCTAAGTGTTGGTCAGGGGGGAATGTTGACCTGATGGTGGCGCTAAATGAAGGTTCAGGCTGGTTGACCTTCTGTCATCAAGAAGGGGATTGAGAGGAGAGATAAACAGTCTGATAGTTGAGAAGCTTCTCTAATTCCCTCTGTGTATTTCTGCACAAACACACTCAGACAAAGTTATCTCATCCAGTATCACATCACTGCTGTTGTGGCTCGCAGACATGTTCATCATCGCCAATTTATTCTTAGCTCATAACCACACATGCTGCCATCAGTCAAAATGTAATTGATGATTAACATCGTGCATTCTTGGTGGATTAACTGATAGCAAACACGTAATAGCCATGGTTCAGTCTGTGGTGTAGTGTATCTTTTTATCTGCCATAACTAGTCTCTGTAAGATGGCAGGCAGCTCGAGCTCACATAGGGTGTATGTATGTGTGGGTTTTGCCACTGTTACTGTGCTATTTGTGGTTTCAAGGTATTACATAAGAGCTGATTCTTTTCCCTCTTTCTGTTTTTCTTCTGCTTCTCTGTCTGTGGTTCATGACTTTGCCAGGGATATTCTCACTCTGTCCATCTCTGCATGTTGTCTTCCTGTCTGTGTAAAGTCGTGTGTTTTGTGTGTGTTTTTGTGTGTCCAGAGGTGAGTTTATAGCTTCAGGGTGTTGCAGTGTGCTGCTTGAGGGGTTTTGTTAGACGGGTTCGTCCTCTCCGCTGTCCTGACTTACAGATAAGGAGATGGAGGCAATGTCAGGAATGTTGAAGACACACAACAGATTCCAGTCCTGCCCAAAAACTCACTTTCTTCCCATTTCCCTTTGATTTCCAAAATATTCCCATCCTTATTATTTCCCTGTCTCTCTCTTCCCCATTTTAATTGACACTGTTTTCAATCTGTCATTCCTCTAATTTGCTCCATTTTTCTGTTGCGGACCTCTTTCTCTGTGTTCACCAGTGCGTGACATTATCTGCGAGTGTGTGCGTGCATGTTTTCTCATCCTTCTGACTCTGTCTCTGTGGACCAGCTCAGTGTGATCAGTTTTAGAGCTCTTGCCTTTCCTTCCATGTGTCTCATGTATGAGTGGTAAACAGCAGGAAAGGTTCCTCAAAGTGCAAATAATAAGAAACTCATCTCTGCTCTTTCCTTTTTCTATCACGGTTCACCTTTTTCACAGTGGCTGAATCATTCTCCTGTTATTAGATTAGTCATGGTCCATGTTTTTTCAAAGAACACATCTCATCTGGCCTAGATACCCTGTCTGTGTGTGTGTGTGTGTGTGTGTGTGTGTGTGTGTGTGTGTGAGGGAGATGTATAAATGTGAAAGCCTGGACTTAAAGTTACGTAAGCCATCCACTAACAGCCTCAGAGGCACATGTGTGAGTGTGTATGTAGGTGATAGTGTGTGTGAGCAGCAATGAAAGCTTTCATCCAAATGGCTTTTCACTCAGTCTGATGGGTATTGGCATCATTATTGTTCAGTCTATGTTTGCTTTATTGATTTGTTTGCTTTCTGTCCTGGATATTTTCAGTGAACAATAGATCCCTGTAGGTTTGGTCACACATCATGTCATTAATGACTAAATTCTCAGTTTGAATTTGATCTTTCTGTTACAAGTATACATTTCAATTTTAGGCTAAGTTTTAATTCGGACTCAAATACAGCACTCGGACAGAAGGTGTTCAAAGGTTCAGAAGCAGGTTTATTGTAGACCAGTAGTGGTGAGGGTTTGGGGGGTTGATCCAGGAGAGACAGTGGAGCAGGGCAGGCAGGCATGAATGGGTTTTCGGCAGAACTGGCAGACAGACATGGAGCTGGGTGATGCAAACAAAGAGAAGCAGCAACGGAGGATGGGCCTGAAGCACAGGTAAACATAGAATTAGGTAGGAGTCAGACAAACACTAGGAACAATATAAACTTGGACTAGAGCTTGGAGGTGTACTAGTACCATGATCTGGCAAAGAGTAGAGTAAAGAACCGGGGTATTTATATTGCAGGCGATAATTAGTGGATGGGTTTCAGGTTTGCATTTGGATTTGCAAACGCCCAAATAGACACACACACACACACACACGTACACACAGACATGGAGAGAGACAAACTGTGAACAAGCAAGAGACACAAGGGGGGGCAGGAAACACAGGGAATGAGGGAGAGGCAAAGCCTAACCATGACAATAAAGGGTACATTGTTTGTCCATGCTGAAAATAACTGCAATTTAATTGCTCTTGTCCCCTCTTATTCATCCAGGGAAAAAGGAGCACAAGTGCGTTTTTTTTGTTTCAGCAAAGTTTTGTCACAGTTATCCCCTGTCTGTGGATAACTGTGACACCCTGTGGACAGTTATCCACTGTCTGTGGATAACTGTGACAAAACTTTGCTGCGAAGTAAACAAACCATTAACAACTCAAATTAGTTTCAGATTACCCTTCACACTCACAGTGGGCTGCCCAGTCATGTCAGCAACAGCTCAGTCACTCAGTCTGCAGTTCCTTCAGTCTGGTTTAATAAAAACAGATCATTCTTATTTCAAAGCAAACATGTTCCTAAAGGATATAATACATCTGTAAAGCTGTCAAAATACAGACAGCAAGGGCTTTAATGCATTATACTTTAAAGTTTTAAGCGATAATGGAGGCTGCAAGTTTATATGAGCTTTATTGTAAGGCATAATTTCAGAAATGTAAGATATTGCAGTGGTATGAGTTCATCATACACTATATGCTTTATCCAACTCATCTCATTAAAATTTAGTGTTTGTCCCATCATTTCTTCCCTTTCTTCTCCTGATCTCTTTTCATTCCTCCTCCTTTGAGACACAAACATCTGGTAGTTTCTCTGGCCCAGGGAAACCAGACTCTTCTTTGCATCTTAAAACAGGAAGCCCCCCCCCCCCGTCTTCCCGCACAATCAGCGAGAGGCAAACTCCTGAGAGCAAGCGAACGAGTTAGCAAACATGCAGGAGCAGGGTGAGCCCCTGTCTGTTAACCAGCTGATCTACCACCCAGACAGAAAGCAGAGAGGGGAGAGGGAGAGGGAGGGGAGCAGAGAGAGGAGTGACTACTGATGCTTCAGTAATCTGTGCTGTGTGAGTCAGTGCTGTGGAGAGCAGAGCGGCAACAGAAACAGAAGCAGCAGCAACGTGAGACACGTTTCACTCTCAAAAGCGTCAACAACGCAGAGGAGCAGGATGGGAAAACTGAGCGGCTAAGCAAGAGGAGGAAGTGAGACAGCCATACAGAAAGAAAGAAGTGAGGGAGAGGAGCGAGAAGACGGATCGACAGCTTCTTTTTTGACAGCCACCTTTTTTCGCTGTTGAAAGACTGACTGTGGAAGATCACTGATTTGCCATTTTCAATTGACAGATCAGTCTAAACTGATCCAGAGGAGGAGAAAGTTAAATATTAAACATTGGAGGTGGCATCAGGTTTAGGACTCGACGTGGTGCAGGGATGTCCTGGTTGTCTCCAGTCCAGTGGGCCAAATGGACATGGTCAGCAGTGACTGGGGTTGCCGGAGATGATGGGGAGCCCAGAGCGAAGGATGACAGAGAGGACAAGTAAGAGGGCTTGGCCATAGATGTTTATTTATGTGTGAGAGTGAAGTCGGAAAGATAGCTGGTTTACAGATGGATCTTTACAAGAAATAAAAGAGCATATTTTTTTGGTAGCGTTTGGACTCTAGTAGATTGATTTTGCGTGTGTGTGTGTGTGTTTGTGTGTGATGACTGCACAGTCCCCTGAGTCATACTGACAGGTGGTGGATATATACAAGCACACACCACACACACACACACACACACACAATGTGATTGATACTGTGGTATAATCTCAGATTCTTTCCTATGCTGTGGACCCCAGTGGCTGGGTCAGGCTGCTGTCAAAAACTGATTCTTTGTCAAAGTACAGACACTCAAGCTACTGTTTTATAAGTCCCTGCTTTGTGTGCACTGTCCTGTTTCATTATGAGACACCAAATGCTGAGGATCTGACTGTCTAGGCCTGTTTTATGTGTGTGTGTGTGTGTGTGTGTGTGTGTGTGTGTGTGTGTGTGTGTGTGTGTGTGTGTTTTGTGTTTGTGTTTGTTTGAAAGCTGTTTGGCAGTTGAGGAACAGTTGCTGAAAGTTGGGGGAAGGGGAAAAAAGCCACAGTTTCCAAAGCTTTAGATTTTTTTTTTTTTTTGTCAATTTCTAGTTTCTAAGTAACCATCGAAGATCACAGCCATTGGGGCCATTACTGAGACGTTATCCAGTGTGTGTGTGTGTGTGTGTGTGTGTGTGTGTGTGTGTGTGTGTGTGTGTGTGTGTGTGTGTATCGGCGGGGGGGGGGCAATGTATATTAGGATTACCTCTGGATGGTGGAGTTGTATAGAGCTCCAGAGTGTGTAAATGTGTTTTTGTGAACTGGTTTCAGGGATGGAGTGTGGTTGGGTATTGGGACTTTGAGCTTTGTTCTTCCTTGTGCTGTTTTTCATTAGAGAGTGGACGTTTTGATGTGCGTTCAAGTGGCTGGGAACGGTTACTCACGCACAAACACACACACCCACCTCACATAAACTCTCACTCTTTCTGTCTGTCCCTTCCTTTTTGTCTCGCCACAGTTTGGAAATAAATTTGGGCTGGGTGTCTAGGCAGCTGACACAGCAGACCAAAAGACTCTTGTGTTTGTGTGTGCGTGTGAATGAATGTTGTGGGAAACAGTGTGTCCTTACTCAGTGCCAAAGGATGCAGGTGGCCTTGTAGGGCTTCACTTCCTCTCCTCTCCCTTCCTCCTACTTCCTTTAAAATAAAAGCAGCCTGTTTATTTTAAGCTGCTTTGAACTCTGAAATCTATTGTTTTCACGTCACTTTAAGAAAACAAAGATTAATATTGGAAAGCCAGTGCTTATTGGTTAGAGTGAATTTGGACTGATCAACATTTTCAATGCCTCTCTGTTCTAAAAGACAGTAGACTGCTGTTTCAGAAGCATTCTTTTATTCTAAAACGGGCTGTGCGATTTGTTTTTATCACATGCACCACATCATTTTATGAGAGTAGTTTTTTTTTTTTTTTGGGTATTTTTTTCTCCATTACAGAACATTTTCAATTTCAAACTGGAGATTTCATCTTTAGTTCCAGATAATATGCCAAATACTCGAGCTCAAGTTGCAGCGCTGATCTCTTACTTGCTGTGTCTTTGTCGGTTTCAGTCTCTATCTCTGCTTTTTGTTTGTAATATGTCATTAAATATCACTTAGATTACAGACATAAATCGGTTTCTTCCTCTCTTTTTCTCCCCACAGTTCAGACTCGGAGGGAACCTTTGAGACTCCAGAGGTGGAGTCTCCAGGTGTTGTGAAGATACTGAGCCAACTGGACAACTCCAACCAGACAGGTGAGATAGCTCGGGGCGATCTAGAGGCTCTCATACCGATCAAACTCTGTCAAACTATTCACAGTGACATTAGATATTCATAGTTTGGGCTGGGTGTCAAATGTCAATACTTTTTTAGTACCAACTGCAATGCAAAGAGTGTCGACGACTATGGATTACTGAAAAGCAGACATAGAATGTCTGGTCAAATTGATAATCTTGTTTAATTCCTGTATAAATCAAAAATTTGCCAAACTTAACTGTATGTTTTTTAGAAAACAAAGTGCTTGTATGGCTGTTTGTGTTTTGGCAGTAAAGAGTAACTTAGCATGAGGCTAAGGAGCAGCGTGTCACTGAGGCTCTGGTTGAAAGTTTTGAGCCTGTTGCACCTGTAATCACACCCAACAGTGATGGACAGTGATGTCACAGAGTCCTGGAGTACACCTGTTCATCACTGTAGCAAGATTTTTTTTTTTTTTTTCCTCTAAGTGAGGTTCTGGAAAAAAACAAATGGGTGGCAGTTCAATCCTGCCTGTTTGAAGCTGCCAAAGAGGCCCACTGGTGTCCCAAGTCCCCCTCCTCACCACCCTCCTCTTCAGCTGTCCTGCTTTCACCCACACAGACATGAGTACCACACATTACCATGGTAATAGATCATGTGGAGTGCATCGTCTGTGCTGAAACAAATGCCATTATATCACCAATGTCTGCACACTCAGTTTCTTCATCCATCTAAATCTCGGTAACTGAGTTTGACATGTACTGTATGTGTATTAGGATATAATTATACTGCATAGTGTGGATATCTCAGTTATTTGAAATCACGTTTTGACCACAGTATATGGGATGCTGTGCGAGATAACAACGGAGAGAGCAACGTGTTTGGTATTGAATCCGTTTTTCATACAATAACAGTCGTCTTTTCATGCTAAAACAGTCACGTGGTCTGTACAAAATGTGGGTTATTTTCATAAATAAAAGATCGACTGTGGAGAAACTGATAGTCTGGTTGCCTATAATTAGACTCAAATGGTGCAGGGGGGAATCGCTGCGTGTTCGTGTGAGCAAGCACATGCCACAATCTAGTTGTATTTACTGCTGAACCAGGATGAAACCTTACACAGCAGTGTGCCTGCCTATATACTATCTGTGTCTTTCTCACTGGCTCTCTCTCTCACTTCCCCCTCTGTCTCCTTTTCCCTCTTTTTCATTGAGTTGTGAAGCTGTAATAAAGCCTGTTGTTTTTGTTGCTAGGCCACGTGGTGGTGTGCACTCTCCATGACTGGGTGGGGTTCCTCTACATCTGTTCCTAATCTCCAAAGGGTGTGTGCGCAGACTGTCTGAAAGTACCTAGATTTTGGCCAGAAGCTTAGCTTAATTTACATGAATTGACTGTATGATGTAATGATTCACACATCGGCCTTTGGACATGACAAAACAATGTAGGAAGTCGTCACCCACCCAAGGTGAAACCACAGTGACTTCATTCATGTTGTGCACGTTGAGAAGAAATACAGAAAAATACAGAAGAGAGGTCCTTGTCAGTTTATTATTGCATGTAGCCGTGTGAGTTTTACAGTGTGTGTGGGTGCATCCTGTGTTTCGGCAGCAGTGTGACTCAACAGAGACTGGTCTGCTGCTGTGGTCGTTAGCTAGCTGTTAACGGGATGTGTGAGGACACAGGATGTGAAGTGCTCTGAGGGGAAGCCAGCAGCCATTTTAAGTGTTCTAACAGAAGAAGGAGAGGCCGTCACCTCAAGGTTAAATCCCTGAAGGACAGATAAAATCCTTAGGTAGCCACAGGATTAGGATGTTAGGTTTTACTGTTTAAGTACAGAGACACTAGAGAAGGGAGTAAGATCTATATTCTCCGGGTCAGCCCCACAGTGGTGCTTCTACTTTACTGTACTCTCAACGCTCTCATAGCGTTGTCTTCGGCCACAATAGGCAAAAACCCTATGTACAATATCTGCCCAGCACCAAACAGCAAAATTAGCAACTACCTGGAGAACATACTGCAGCCATTAGGAGCCAAAGAGCCAGATGTTTCCATCAGGAGTTGGTAGACCAAAAACAGAGCTAAAAGAGAGATATTAGACTTATATTCATCAGGTGTCCAGAAACACGACTCCAAATGAATGATAACGTTGCTCTGTAAGTATAGGATGTGTAAATAAGTAATTGTTTGTTAACAAGTTCACCATATCAACTTAAAAAGCCATCATATGTTAATGTTACGTTCATAATTTGTTTTCCGCTGCCTGCAAGTGCCCCAAAAAATCAGTTATTGCAGGTTTATGGTCAAAAAAGACCAGTTCATGTGTTTAAGAAGAGAAAACCATTATTTAAGCATGAAATTTGATGTCCCTTGTTTCTGCACCAGCATGAGCTTATCCATAAGTTATCCAAAGGTCTCGCTTGTCTTTCCCCTTCTGATGAAGTTTATATCCCAAACTCTAGATTTCACTGCAGACCAGACGTTTACTCTTTACCAACATGCTAATTGATTGATTTGTCCTGCTGTGAAACTCCCACTGTGTCTCAAGTTGAGATAAAGACAATTATTAAAGTTGTTCTTTCATCCTGCCTCGACTATTGCAACTCCCTCCCTCACCTGCCTTGTTTGCAAGTGGTCCAAAATGCTGCTGCTAAGCTGTTGACCAGGTCCTCTAAAAGGTATTATGAGACACTGATCTTGATCTCTGTACACTGGCGATGTTAGCGTGCTACTGCAGACCTAAGTCACCAGCAGGACACCAAGATGTCTCAAAGAGTTGGTTGTTACTCCCTCTGGGCTTAAAACTAAAGGAAAGAGATCTGTGGCTCTGGATCTGTGGACAGCTCAAGACCTAGCCACAGATCCTTGCTGTTGTGTAATTTTTATTCATTTTTCTCTTTTTATTCTTCGTAAGTCTGTATTATATACTTTCCTTATTTTTTTTATTTTTTATTGTCAAGCACTTCCTGTCATCCTGCTCTTATAAGGTGATATATAAACTTACTTACTCACTTTTCCTCTCTTTTCCCAGTTCTTCCTGATGTAACAAACCCCCTTCTGGACAAGAACTCTAACCAGGATGTCGGTACACTTTCAATCCAAGAGGTTGATTCCCTGAACAACCTCACCAGCTCCCTACCTAACAGCAGCAGCTTCAGTTTGGATCAGAACCTTAATTTGACCCTAAGCAACAAACCGAGTCCAGGTGACGGCCTCTTCCCGTCCACCCCTCTGCCCCAGCCTCAAGCTCTCCGGCCCCCGTCGCTCTCCGTCCTCTCCCCGCTGAACAAACCCGATCCTACGGAGGTGGACGACGAGGCTCCGGTGACGTCTGACTCCAGCCCAGACTCAAACTTGATCCCCAGTCATGACGTTTGTGTGGACCCTGATTTGCTCAATGGCAACATGAACTCTGACACTGTGCTGTCAAACACAAAACTGACCTGCGAGACCAGCAACACCATAATCACGTGAGTAGAACATTATAGACAAACATGCACAAAGGTAATTCTTCTCCAGTCATCAATCATAATCATCCTCTTTCTAGTCAGTGGCTGCATTTACCGACTTAATTTGACTCACAGATTTTCAAGCTGAAAAAAAAAAAACACTGCTCCCTTTCATGGCTGAAGGAAACAGTAGTGAATGCTTGCTATTGTGCGCAATGAACCTGAAGGGATCAATGTGTTCCCATTTTAATAAACTGTGGCGACCTGTTCTGTTCTCTCAAAGGCCTGTGAGCTGTTGTTTCACTCCTGCATCCATTTACTCCTCACCAGCGTTATTATAGTTTTTAATGTTTTTACTGCCGTTATTTTTATTTTAGAATTTGAGTTCACTTTCATTTTATCTCAGTTTTCAGGAAGAATTTGTCCTACATTTGCTTGCATTCTTCCATAGGTGCTGATTTAGGGCAGTTTTTCAGTGTTCAGAGCTGGATGAAGTATTTTTAACAACTGCTTTGTGTTTGCTGACAGAAAATGTTCTATGAATGGTCAAGAGAAGTTAAAGTGTCAAACAATGCCCTCTTGTGGTTTGTTTATGTTATGGTTTTGCTAAAGAAGACTAATGATTCACATCTGTATTATCTCCATTGACCCGGTTAAAAAAAACACAAACCAGCATAATTGAAATCTTTGTCTTTTTGTGATATCTATACAGCACTGAACTACAAACTATAACTCCTGATGTTGGAACAATCATTGCTGGTTCACAAATTCAGTTTTGAAGTTAATTCAAATCAAGTGGCATCACTGCCCCCATATTACAATGTACACTGAGATTTGATTTATATATGTGTATATATATATATATATATATATATATATATATATATATATTTTTTATTATTGATATTTTCAGGCTAAATGCGTGGTCTGGCATGGGCAACACACTATTTGTACAGGAACAGGGTCTTTGAATTACATATGTAATGGATTACATCTTATAGGACAATATACTGTATATATATAGTCTTTTTTTTCCCATTATTTTACATATTGTCCTTGTTGCAGTCTTTAGCTAAAGGTCAGTTTCTCTATATAGTTAATGTCTTTGACAGTTGCAGTCCAGTCGTCCTTTGTTCGAGGGTTTGCATGCCGTCATTTCCGTGTGACTGCTTTCTTTCTCATCAGCCAAAAGTACTTTAAAAATTAATCCTGAGCCATAAGTTTGTCCGGGACTTTGCCCAGATATTAATGTAATAGGAGGGCAATCAACTTTTATTCCAAATATTTTCAGCATCTCTTTATGAATGTCTTTCCAATATGAAAATATTAAAGGACAAGCCCAGAAAAGACTTGAACTTTATTTTTTTCCTCATTTTTTATTGCAGCTTTAAAAGTCTTTTATTATATTACTTAAATTGGTTTAGGAGTGAGTTTTGGAAAATTTTAATTTTACTTTAGTTTCAGTATTTTATTTTCAGTGAGGTTTCGCTTTCCAGTTTAACCAAAAACTGTCACCTCTCTACCTTTACTCTTGATTTTCAGTTTACTAAACTATAATAACCCTGCACTCACCTTCTGTTTAACCTAATCCCTGTCCCATCCTCTCCTGTGTCTTTCCTTCCTTTTCCCTCCAAACCTGTCATTCTGTTTCCCTTCTCTCTGTTTGGCATCAGGACTGCTGAGCAAGTCCATTTCCTCTGTGTTCTGTTGTAAGTACTGTATAAATGTGTGTGCAGACGTGTGTGTTCTTGTAATTTGCTGTTCTGAATACAAGTCCAAGTCCAGGTTCACTCCACAGCCTGCTGTGTCATCTACTTGACCTACATTTCACTTCGATCACAAAGTGAACGTGGGAAAAAAAGTGAGGAATAGATTTAGAAAGTGGAAAACAAAGAGTGTTAGTGCAAACCTAGTAATTCCCTCTAATGCTCTGTGCAACTGCTCTTGCTCTTACTTATATTTGGCAAATGCCTTCATCATTAATCTGCTTTTTATTCTGCGTAATTCAGCAATATTAGCAGAGCTTGTAAGCTCAGCGCCTAACACAGAGCAAAGCAATGAGGTCTGGCTGTGAGGCTTTCTGTCTCTCCTGCTTTTTCTTCTCTTCATTACACCTGCCCACATGTACACACATACAGAGATATGATCTGTTTTGTGTTAACACTGATTCTGTCATTGACCTTCATACTCAGGAACTCCTGTAAAGTGAAGCAGAACCAGCCGATGCAAAAGGACTTTGGTGCACAGGTAGGAATCGATAATTGTCTACTGCTCTGTTCATCTGACTTATGTGGTAGTATCAGCTCTTGGGAAACGACATATAGTCAGTGTGGGTGAGTATTTTTTGCTGCTGTTGAAGGATGACCATCATGGGGGCCACGCCACAGACGAAGAGAAGTTGGCGAGCAGTGCAAGTGTCAAACCAGACAAGGACCAAAGCAGTGAGTAAAAGGACCAATGAATATTGATTTTAATGTTGTGTTCATAAATTCTACACTTCTGAGAGCTACCCAGTTACAGTATAAACTGATACAGTAGTGAATAGCTGAGTTGTTACTCTGCTCAATGAGGGACTCTCGTGTAGAGAGATCAGATAACTGGATGTCAGAGTTTAGACAGTATGCTTTAGCTTCCCTCAGGGCAAACAATCAGCCATGCTCGATCAATATTGGAAAGCCAGAAGGTCATCTTTGCCTCACTGTTAAAGACACACACAACATCAATCATTAACTGTACGTATTTTTGTGCTGCACTGAAACTTGTGACTTGTGAGTCATGAGCACAGAGAAATGACAATAATACGGAATGTTTCTTCTGTGGTGTCTGTTTGAGCAGAGCTGTGCTGGTGTGATAAAACGCCAGATCGTACGATCCCACAGATGCCGTCAGGCTGTATTTGACAAAGCTCTCGTGACAGACTGATCTGAAATCAGAGGGCCTCTGTGTTACGGATGTTACATGACGATGCATCACTGCATCAAGTGCAGTAGCCTGTGGATTTATTGTTTCTAAAGGCATGAAGGGTTTTTACTGAGCTGATATTTATTTGGCTTTTAGTATGGACACGTAGTAGACTAAGAGAAAAATAAATAATTTTAAGAAGACATGCTTTCCCACTTTTAAAATAAATGTGCAACAAACGTCTGAAGTAGTCATTTGAGCTCATCTTTAGTCATAACATAAAGTCAGTAAGAACTGCCAGTGGGTGGGGATAATTTCAGGACAAAAAACTTGAAGTAGTGAAATACAACCCACCACTACAATAATAGATAAAGATATATTACATACAGCCAGTCATGAGATTACTTATATCATATTGGAAACAAGTGATGCCATTTCATTGCAGTGGCAGTGAAATTAGATTTTACAACTCAACAACACTGCTTGTCATGTCAATGAGCTATATTTCATTATACACAGCATCAATAATCCCAAATTCTCCTTAACATGAGTGTGTTGCTTTCTTCCAGTGCAAGACTGCAATATGACATCCAAACCTGAGGAGTCAGACTGCTGCTCTGTGGTGAGGAATTATAACACTTGACCATTTAAGTAATTTCCCCTGCATCTACTGTGCCAGGCCCACACATACAGTCATCATCGCAGTTGTACGCTATCATGGATACTGTGTCAGATTTACACTATAAAAGAAGTTGCGATGATGAGACCGCTAGGTGGGGCTGAAGCACTCGTTTATGGGTCAAACTGAACCGTCACCATCAGCACCAGAGAAAAAGCAGCTTTGACAAGTCCAGACCTGTCCTCGTGTTACATGTCACTGTAAACGGTGGAACATTCAGCTCCACCTGTTTCAATAGATATGAATCGAATGGGTGACATTTACACAGTAAACGAGAAATTGTGCAAGTAAAGTTGTGTTGTGATTTGAATATGTAATACTCTAAATAATAGATTGTATATAAAGCTGAAGTTGATCACCTGTCTGATACGGTGACTGCAGTGTGCTGTAGGTCAGCAGGAGGTACTTAGTGTCTGCCGCCATGTTCATCTACTCAGGTGACAGATGGATTTAGATTATTATTCAGGAGATTAGAATATGACTGTCATAATCCAGGGAAGGACAAAATGCGAGGGGAGAGAGACGGGGAGGAGAAGAAGCAGGACTGAGATGTTTGAGAACACTGATTGAAAGGCAAGATGGGTATAGAGTAAAAGATGAGAGGGAGAGACGTTTGAGAGGATGAGGAAGAAATTATAAGAGAGAGGTTCAGAGAGAAGGAAAAAACAGGCTTACAGAGACACAGAAACATAACATGTTTAGTATAAAATAACAGAAACAAAAAATATGCACTTTATACTTGTATAGTATAGTTTGAAATGATACTATTTGGAATATAGGAAGGTATATTGTCATAAATACCTTATAAATTCTTGAAAAGACTAGGTGGGCTGACCCCACATTATACTACCGGATGTACAAAAAAAGATGAAGAAGGACATGACTGAATCCCTTCTGCCCTCAGCAGTACGAGGACACGTGCAAACGGAAGAACAAGTCGAGGGAAAGTGAGATGCAGAAAACAGGAAGTCAGGTCCTGGATTCCATCTGCATCAGTGAGGCAGAAAAGCAGGCCGTTCTCACCCTCATTAGAGAGGAGGTACATACTGTTATCACAATCATCCAACATGACACATGTATTTGTCGTGTAGGTATTTGACACGGTTTTATTTGTACGCACAGTTCTGCTCACAGTCAGCGTCTCCTTTCAGATCATCACTAAAGAGGTGGAAGCCAGCGACTGGAAGAAAAAGTACGAAGACTGCAGACAAGAAGTCACTGAGATGAGGTTAGAAAACATGTTACTGCAAGTTTTTTATTTACTTAGTTATCATAAAGAAGTGATCATCACTGATTGATTTTGAGGGTCATATAGGGTTTGACACACTTAAAGATCGACACAATTGATTGGTTTAGTGGAGATGTTACTCCCATAAAATTTTTCTATCCACAAAAAAAAAAAAAAAGTAATTTACAACTTACATATGTTTTGTCTTATTACAGAAAGATTGTTGCAGAGTATGAGAAGACAATTGCTCAGATGATCGGTGAGTAGAAATGTTAGACGATATAATCTACCAAAACATCTGAACCGTGTGGTCAGGAGTACATTTTTCATGTAACCACTGTTTCGGTTCCATAGTGTGACTTTTGTCATCTTGTACTTCAAAATGGCACAAGATGACACACGTTTCACTAAAGTCTTCTCTCTTTATTTTTGAATGTATCCTTGTTTTTGTGGTAAATACAAACCTTCATGCAATCACTGTTACCAGACCAAATACAAGAAATAAGTTATTTAGCACTTCACAGTAATGTCTTCTTCTTCACTGCTCTCAGAGGACGAGCAGCGCAACAGCCTGAGCTCCCAGAAGGCTTTGCACGCAGTGACAATGGAGAAGGAAGCTGCCCTGGCAGATCTGAACTCCGTGGAGCGCTCTCTGTCAGACGTGTTTCGGCGTTACGAAAATATGAAGAGCACGTTGGAGGGCTTTAAGAAAGCAAGTTCATGTCTAGATAATTACTTGTGGAAAGTGTCAGTTTCAAGTGCTGAGATGATCAGCTGATAGAAGCACAAAATGGAAGGCTGTAAGAAGATTAAGGTCAGAATAAGGTTGGAAGGTTTCCTGTGATTAGGGGCGATGGTTGCCCAGAGGTGAGAGCAACAGGGGTTTAAAGTGAAAGCCACTGGATAAACCTGGCTCTCAAACACGGTTCTCTCCCTCAACAAATACCACACAAAAACCCCTCAATTAAAGCAGTTTATGACCAAATCTTGACCCCCAGTTGACTCACAGCTGGCTTAGAGCAGCTGCTTTCTGGGAAACAGACAGCTGTGGTGAATATATTGGGCAGCTTTCAACAGTAAATGTGAGTAACTGCAGGAAAAATCAGAAATTTTGGAAGGGGGCCCACATTCAGGAATAAGAAAATGTTAAAAGAATTGCCACCATTTAAGACTCAAGTCAAGACAAATATTAGAATATTATAAGGATCTACAGTGTTGCATCTGCTTTCTCTCCATCCAAGGGTGATGGATAGATAACACCGTGGTCGATCTCTGTTTCCTCAAACAGAATGAAGAGGTGCTGAAGAAGTGTGCTCAGGAGTATCTGGCTAGAGTCAAACAGGAGGAGCAGAGATACCTGACACTTAAGCTCCATGCTGAGGAGAAACTAGACAAGTATGTAGCGATTGAAAGGAAATGGGTTATAACAAACTAAATACTTCTATGGGTTTGAGATGCTGGTCTATAAAAAGTCTGTTAATTTCCCTCATTCCATGTCTCACTCAGGGCCAATGAGGAGATTGCACAGGTGCGCGCGAAGGCCAGCTCAGAGAACATGGCGCTGACCGCCAGTCTGAGGAAGGAGCAGATGAAGAATGAGTCTCTGGAACAAGCCCTGCAGCAGAAGGTCAGAGGCATCCTCATTTCTCTGCATTCAATTCTAGATTGAATTCTAGAGAGACTTTAAGCTTGCAAAAGCACATGATAAGACATAGTAAGCATCTTTTTTATGCTGTATTTTAACACTGTGATTTAGTATATAGAGATGTATTAAATGTGCTTATTCGTCCTTTGCTGTGTTGTCATAGAATCAAGAGATGGAGGAACTCACAAAGATCTGTGATGAGCTGATTGCCAAAATGGGGAAAATAGACTGAGAGACACTTCCTGTGAAACAGCCACTACCATCCCTCTGGTCTTGCCTACAGTGACGCCCCGTGCATGCCCCCAGCCAGGAAGCAGCTCTCATACCCTGCGCCAGCCCTGCATCTCAGAGACTGCTTATGTACACAAGTCTAAAGTAACTTCCCGTATACTGCAATTGCACTACTTGTGGCCAGAATCGAGAAGGTTCTGTAAATGCTAATTATTGTTGGGACTTTGTTATACGTGGTCACATTGTTTTGTTTGCATTTATTGCCCATTATGAGGTCATCTGGACCCCTTGTGCTTTCATGCATCATGCCAGCGAACAACAACCTGCTTGTGACTCAACTTAAATTCCCAGCAGCTTAACGGCTAAATTCCTAAATGCTCTTGCAGGATGACATCAGATTTAGTGCAGGCTGGGCTTGTTGTGAAGTTTCATTTGGGCTTGTGCTTGGATGGGCTTTTTGACAAGGATTGTTTTAAAGCAACAATCCATAAAATGTATTTGTCTGTGACGTAAACAAGGATTTCACTCTGAAAGAGAGAGACTCAGGGGTATTGTGTAAGGGAGAATGAGGTCAGGGTTAAAGTCAAGCTGCACAAGAGCTGAAGAAAAGGATTTATGATTGTTTGAGGAAGTACAGTAGTCCTGAGTAGCCTTTGGTTTGTTGAGGAGTGACACTGCAACCAGAAGAGTCTGGACCACTGTTCAGTGAAACTAAAGCTGCAAATAATTCAAAGTTTTTGCTTTACTTGATTTACAGCACTACACAGATGGGATTTTAGACAATTCAAGTTGCTGCAGAATGTCTTTCACAGAGAAGTACAATAACCTGACAATCATGGACTTTCCTGTGACTGTATAAACTTTGTGGTGGTGTCTTTTCTGATCCACAAAGTCAATACAGAGACGACTTAATCCTGAAGTGTAAATCAGCTCCACCACTCTTCATTAACTATCAACTGGACAAAGTTAAAACATAATGACACTATATTTTGGTTGAAGATATTAAGATTAGCAAGTGCTGAAAGTAAAGTTCTTTTTTTTAAACCATCACTCTCTCACCGAGTGTCCACTAATCACATTTACCTCTTACCATAAAGGAAACTAAGAGTTTGACAACTTTGTCATAAGTTTTTTTTTTTTTTTTTTTGAACATGTGAGCTCTCATTACTGTATTTACAGCACCACACTACTTAGTGTGATAAATCTGTGATAAATCTGTTTCTTTGCATGTTTATTTTCATGGCTTTGCATTCTCAGGATTCAGATTGTTTTCTTAACACACTAGTAAAACTGGTTGTGTTCGGCACATTGCTTTAGTAATGACTTGGAAGTTGTGACGTAACTGGGTACTAGTGAAAATATTTCAGAACTGGTGGCAATGTGATACCTGAGTATTGATTCTTATTTAAAAAAAAACCAAAACAAAACACTTCAATGCTTACCTTTTTCTACAAAAGAAAATTTCTTTCCAACAACATCAGTGTTTACTGGAGGCTTAACAAACTACTATTTACCTCAGTATAAGAAAATTTCCATTTCTAAACATTAGTGACTAAACATTTAGTTATAATTTTTGTTACTTTTCAGGTTTCATTACTCAGTTCTGCGGAGTCAGTCATATCGAAAAAGTTTTAATGTCTGATATGCAGCCATTTAACCACCATGTAAATCCACTTATGACACAAAACCCACGGGTGTGCCACAGTTTATATTTGTACCATTCTAATGTCACATTACCTCTCGTCACTCAGCTGGTTCATCTTTGTTTTATGAAAATACTGTTTTGTCACTTTAGCCCCTTTCTTCAGTTATTGTTTGTGTTTGTAAATTAGAAATGGCAATCTCACACTTGTGCTGACACATTGAGGATTAACAGTGAGTGTGTGTACATTTGCCTAAATAAAAACAAAATATAATTTGTTCTACTATAAGTTTGACTTGTTTTTACTTGTGTTTACAGTGATAACCTTTATATACAGCTGGTATGGCAGCTTTCCTGACCACTGTATGAATTCTCATAGTGTGTGTGTGTGTGTGTTATGTTTGTCAGTATGTATGTCACGGCCTCAGCTTTAGCCTCAGCACCACTAATGATGCGCGGTGCTTACACCAGTCTTCCCAACACACACACACACACACACACAAACTAACACATTCTCGCACATCCCAGCTGAGGGTGAATATGGATGAGTGAATATTGAACTTGAGCTTTTTTTTTTTCAACTTCAGCTTCATTTTACACTTACACTTCTAAAACTGTCAGTACTCACAAAAACAGTGTTGTAGAACCAATCCTCAAACAAATTAGCTCAAAATTCTGTTAATCACACGACCGACAGCTTTATAACACTTAACTGTATCTGTGTCTCCCTGTTAAAGCTTGCTCGGTTAAGTCTTATTACTGCAGGGTGCTGGCTGTGCAGCATAGATGGAGATTACAGAGATAAGACCTTAATGCCCTCAGACACCTTCCCACGTCTAAACCCCCTCCTCCTCCACCTCAACCATCGGTGTCCCCTCCAGAGACTCCTCTCAGGTAGTCCACTTTTTCTCTGGACTCTTGAAGACAGAGTGACCCATCAGCCAGTTGCCATGAAGACTGCTCTCGCCCTGGTGCTGTTCATCTCTCTGGCCTGCCACAGTAAGAGCCCACAACAACGATACCAACACTGGATTTGTTTTGTTTTTTTTGTTTTTTTTAAGCAGTTGGGAGGGATTTAGTTGATTAGCAGCTAGCAGACAAATTGTGGATGGGTTGTAGAAGCACAGATGATCCAGGATTTTTCCGTCCTAAAAGCAGCCGTTGGTTGAAGATTGTTCGTTTCCTCAGTCACAGAGCAGTTTTTGCATGAGGCCTGCACAATTTGGGACATTTCCCACATAAATCTGTCACAGATTTAAACCTGCGAGGTTTCGAACGATGTGTATGCCAACTTAGTCAGAAATAAATGTATATACATTTGCATTCATTTGACAGCAATGTATGGATCTGTAGTGTGTGCCTTTGTGTGTGGATGTCTAGTGGAGTGGATGGACTGATAAAAACACATTGTTGCGAGTCTGAATACCTCCACCGGCCTGTGAGTATACATGCTTAGTCTCAAGTCAGGTGTTCTCTCCTGTTCTGTCTGTGCAGGCCACGCTCTCAAATGTCACACATGCGTGGCGTCCAATGAGGACGACTGCAACCGACAGGGCTCCAGCTCCTGTCCTCAGTACGCTGACGCCTGCTCCACCATCACAGGACCCAGTGAGTAAACACACAGATACACAAAAACACGCACCTGAGAAAACATGCAACGCAAGTATGATTTGGTTGAATACAGTAGTGTAAATGCCTCACTAGAGGTCAGCACAACACTGGCAACTCACTGCTTGTGTTAGGTAGGAGTTCAATGAAGTCGGGAGGGCTTAAAACAGTCCCCATATTGTTTCCACTGACAAAGTGAAGGTCAGTACTAAAACCCATAATGCAGAAGCAGAAGTATTTTTGTATATATTACAGTAGTTGCATGCTTTGCAGATACATGGCCTATTCATTATTCTGTCACTACTGTCTTATTCTGTTTGCTTATGTATATATGTGTGTGTGAGAGTATCTGTGTGACCATAAAGCCTCGGCTGCTACATCCTCTCATCATTTGAGGCTGCTGGATGTTATCCCAGCGGATTATGATAACCACAGACCTCTCTGTGCCTCTAAGTGTGTGTGTGTGTGTGTGTGTGAGAAAAGAAGAGGAGTGGGGTTTTGGGAGGGAGATCATCAGGTTCGCAGCGGCATACCCAATTAATCCAAGCGGTCAGTCTTAAGTCACTTCAAAGCAATTTAACCATGAACGTCTGCCACCCTCACGCGTCCCTACGTGTCTGCCTCTCTTTCAGACACCGTGATGAAGTCATGCACATACAAGGCTTTCTGCGACAAGGCTCATGGCGGCAGCTCTGGAGCGAAGATGGTGTGTTGCTTCGGTGACGACTGTAACGGGCCCCACAGGAGCCACAGTCACGGGAATCACCACGGCAACGGCGCAGGGGCTCTGGCCTCCAGCCCCGTCCTGCTGATCATGGCCCTGTTGCTGCGTCTGGCCTTCAGTCAGCCCTAAATTCACCCACCCCTTCTTTTCCTCCAGTGAGCCATCACCTCTTCCTTATCTGTTTTATTGTTATGTTATCCATCCATCCATCCACCCTTTTTAATCCAAGTTGAAAAAAAAAAGATCAGCTGCAGAGAGTTCCATGTGTTTTGATATGGTTGTGAAAACAGAAAAACATGTTATAGTGAGTGTTTCTGACGACTATGGTGGCGCATTGACGGAGTGTGGTCTGTCCCATACATACAAGCCGCATATCAGCGGCTTCCTTTATTTAATTATGTTCACTTTCAGGTGATGAAAAGCTTTAAAGCATCCTATGAACCTGAGAGTATTTGTGTTGAATATATGTGTACAGAGTGAAGTTCACCTACTCACAGCTCTGGCCTTTAGCTAGTGGGACTTGGCTGTGGTTTTGGTAGGTGTTTTGGTGCTTCAGTGGGTTGCTAGTGCACAGCTCACTTGACACCATAGAACCACATTATTCACTTATGTTGTTGCTGTGGTAACCTGTAAGTAAACAGTATTTTAACACCACAGTCTTGAGAAAATGTTTAAAAATGTTTGTAACATTGTTAATAGTGCTTGAATTGTTATTTTTTTGTGCATGCAAGCTTGTCTGAATAAAGATACAATCACACCTTTATTTTTGTGTGTGTACAGTGTGTGATTATTTGTGTCTAAGATCACTTTGGTTTGGCATTTCATACCATACACTTGACCTTTAAAAGCCAGAGAAAAGAAACTTGTATTTATGGTAACGTGCCCGATGTAAACGTGTGCCTGCAGTATATACAGTAGTGAAAACAGTCTGAGATTTTCTACAGAAGCAGCAGGGGTCTGTGGAAACTTCAAGACTTCCTTCTGCAACTGTGTAACCTGAATCCTGTGCAGTCGCCACAGGATATGAAATCAGTGAGGTAGGTCTCCCTCTTCAGGCAGGTCATATGACATGCAACCACTTCCTCTAAGCAGGAGGACACAATTTTTTACCAAAAGACAGAAAACAGGATCACCCCTGTAAATGCTGAATTTTTTTTACTTCAGCGCTTATAAAGGTGACAGGCTCAGGACCGAGAAAGACCGTGCATGTATGAAAACTCTAAGCCCAGACTCTTGACTAGACATAAAGGGTTGAAACCAGGAGGTCAGGTCAGTTCTTCCTCCCAGCTCTCTCTCTGTCCCTCAGGAGTTTCATCACGGGACTCAAACTGTGATCACCTTTGTGTAAATGCAAAGTAGTTCTGTATTTAAGTAGGATACATGCTGAGGTGCTTTACATTTAGTGAGACTTAACACATTTCACAGGGATATATTTATAAATACTATTTATAAACGTCTGTCTGATGTTAAAGGAAATTTTACATGAAAATATAAGGTAAGATGCTCTGCTAAATTTTACACTTCGTGGGAGTCAAGCCCAGTACCACCTGGATCACCTACAATTTTCAAACACGTATTTTAACCTGCTGAGAATTCAAGAAGTTCCTCTGAAAGGGACCCTTCTGCATCAGTTGTAACGCCTGGATTTCCTCCAGCAGCCGCGAGTGACGACCCTGAGCCCCTTCATTCTCTGTTTCACAC
Source organism: Xiphias gladius (assembly GCF_016859285.1). Taxonomy (NCBI): domain Eukaryota; kingdom Metazoa; phylum Chordata; class Actinopteri; order Istiophoriformes; family Xiphiidae; genus Xiphias; species Xiphias gladius. Next base: position 16,228,395 of record NC_053418.1, on the reverse strand, counting down.
CCTGCTCGCGCACCAAGAAGCCTGCATTTGAGGTTCGTTCCTTAATATTGAGCATTTCTCTCACATATTCTTCTCTCTGATGGTAAACTGACACCGAAATATATTTGAGCTATTGTGATGAGCTTTGGCCGGAGGGGGTCGCTTAACAGTATTTATTATGGTTGACACTGTGAGGTCACTTGTTACCGCAGTTAAAAGTGACAATCCAAAACAACCCCTGTGACCAAAGCTGTAGAGCACAACACTGTTCAGGCTTAAACTGTTCGATTTTAACCAAACTGTCAGCTAAATGTGATGGATTTAAAATGGTACCGAGCAAATTCATGTAAAGTTATTCATTTGTAACATTTGTAGCTTATTTATGGAACATAAGTATATTTGCATAAAGAGAAGACAAGTATCTGTCATTTCTGGGCTATCTTTGCTCTCTAAAGATTTGAGAAAATGTTTTGTTTTTTTAAGATATATACCGTATAACAGAACCTCACCTTCCTATACTTCCAATATTAGCCATTATATCCTTATTTACATCAAGTACATTTGTGAATGTTGGGACTTTTATTCAGGGCTGTAGATGCCACAGAGGACGTTCTGCAACAGACAGGCATAAAACAACATAAATTACAATTAAAGGGATTTGGTTTATCTACTATTTCTCCACCAGAAATACCTGACCGTTTAGAGAGGTGAGGTGGGATTGGGGGATGATGGGCTCATATTTCTGAAATCCAGGCCACAGCCCTGCTTTTAGAGGGATAGTTTTACATGCTGTAGTCCCAATGCTACTTTCACACCGAAGTACAGGGACGCACATTTTTTGCACCTGTCACACACACACACACACACACACACCATGACAGGTGTATGAATGACACTGTTCTTCGCTGTGTCCCTGTTTATTCAGGTTTAAACTCTTCCTTCATGGCTGCGCATTGGTGTAAACCTGCTGAGAGTGAGTCTTTGTGTGCGCTTGACACAGTTCTCAAGCTGCCATCTGAGAAAAAGGCGAGATAACATATCGCATGTAGTTGCAGCAAGAAAAGATGGTGCACACTTTTTCCATTCATTTTCTGGAAAAGCCTCACTAAAGGGAGCCAAAGCTCCCACAGCAAATGCCGGCAAGGGCCCAAAGTTGCACCGCTAAAGTTGTTGAAATTACAGTATGTGGGGTTGGGGGGAAAGAGGCAGTTACGCCTGCCGAGCTCCGTTTAGTTCCTCATATGCAAGCGCAGCAGTAGCAGAAGTGGAGCACAAGAGTAGGAGGAGGACCCGGCCGGAGCAGAGAGGACGCCTAGATCACATCCGGGGCTGGTTTATTCTAATAACGAAACGTCCTACCCGGAAAAAAAAAGACAGTCTTCTGTAATCCGATCACGCAAACAAATAGACGAGAGTGTGACAGCCCGGTGCACGCCGGCTTTGTAAATGTCTGCTGCTCTTAAAAGTTGTTAAAAAAAAAAAAACTTTGTCTACCATGCTCGCCTTTACCAAACTCGGGTCTCTCCTCTCCGCCTCGTAGCCGTGCGGGGCGCTGGCTGTGGCGCACACTGACTCTCCACAGCGGGTAAGTAGTCAGTCGACAGTAGCACTTTGTGACTCTGTGACTGTGTGTGTGTGTGTGTGTGTCTGCATGGTACAGTAGGTGTGGCAGGCCGTTGAGTCGTCGGGTATGGTGAGTCAGCGCAGGTCATCTGAGCTGAACATACTGTATGTCGTGTCTGTCAGGTGTTGCTGAGTGGCTGTGCCTGATCGCGGTTGCACTTCTCGCCGCTTGCTCCTCATCGCGTTGCACATGCCCGTCAGTGACCGTCAAACGGGTCATTCGGTGGCGTGAGGCTTGCGTCGGCGTCGGCCGCTGCTGCTGCTGCTGCTGATGGGGTAGAGGCTGTGCTTTCATTAGAAAGCAGAAATCCAGAGCTGCATCTAACGACTGGTTCTGTAATCAGGCAATGTTGAAAGGCTCCTGTCACAACTTCCCAGAGCCCAAAGTAACGTTTTCAGTTGGCCTGTTTTGTCCAAAACGCAAAGACCTTTCACTCCACTACATATGTTTTACAGCTATAGTTGCTCGTTACTTTTCAAAGCAAGATTTTACATTAAAAACGTATGATGTGTTTAGGGACTTATTGGGGTAGGGAGGGCGTAGTTCGCGTTTTTAAAAAAAAAGCAGCTGGTCCCCGGCTTGATTAAAATTTCTCGACTGCAACATCCTCCACATCCTAATGTCTCAAGATAATATAACAGTGTTGAATTGATTAACCGTGAAACAAATTTTACATTTGAAATTACATTAGAACATAGAGTAGTGGGTCTTATTACAGCTCCTCTACCATCCTCTACCAGTCTTTACCACTGTCAGTGACCGGTAGCAACAGATGGAATATAGATATAAATCTGGAGAAAAGAAAAAAAAAGCATAACCCCCCCACTTTTTTTTTGACCCCCCCTCTCCCTCCCTAATAATTTGAACACAGTCCCTAGGAATATGACGTGCTTACATTTTAATGCATCATTAATATAAATAATATTCCACCACCAACAGCCGATCTTCGCGATTGAGGAGCTGGAAAAAGGGAATGTTTGACATTTTTGTTCAGAAAATGAGTCAAGCGATGAATCGATTATTCAATTTGTCGCTGATTCTTTTTCTGACAAATCACCAAATCTTTTCCAACTTTAAGTTAAAAGGGGTAAACAATTCCGTGTTCATGTGTCAAAGTCAATTGAATTGTCAAGGGGCGCACTATTCAGCCTTGTGAAAACAGTTGTATAATGACTTCATGGGCTCTGGAGGCAACTTTGTCAGATCAGAGAAAATTCAAGTGAAGTCAAGTGGCGGCAGCTGGGTTCCTCAGTTTGGTCTTGGAGGTCTTAAAAAAATTTTAACTGAAGTCCTGCTTTACAAACTGGGGGGATAGAGTTTAAAAGAGGCATTTACCAGGCAAAGCAAAAGACACTACAGTACTGAATTCCAAAGCTAGGAGTAGCAAGGATATATCGGCCCCAGTTGCAATGACTTTAACCGTTCTATTCTTACTCTCTCTCTTCTCATTCTGCCTGTACATTACTAAACTGCTCTTCTAATCCTTATATAAGTTACATCCATTAGAATCTGCTCTCCATCATTTTTGCTATCGGTTTCTGTCAACCTGAAAAGAAGCTGAACTCGTCCACAAACAAAGCAGATATGCATACAGATTGTAGGTGGGTTTCACTTCACCACCCTGGATGTGGTAAAAGAAAATATCACTGCTGTGATCTATACACTGTGTTCTATCCTCATACAGATGAACCCTGTTTACATTAACTGGTAGATTTGTGTCATCCTGTTGCATTTCAGAGCCGGAGTACTTTAAATCTCATAAAAATCTGCTAAAGACTGTCTGAATCATATTTATTAGTAAAGTTCTGCCAAAGATGCCATAGCCTTACCGCTACTTTTCCCAGTAATGGTTAAGCCAGATGTTTTCTGATACCCAAAATGGCTTGTGTGTGTGTGTGTGTGTGTGTGTGTGTGTGTGTGTGTGTGTGTGTGTGTGTGTGTGTGTGTGTGTGTGTGTGTGCGTGCGTGTGTGTGTGTGTGTGTGTGCGTGCGTGCGTGTGTGTGTGTGTGTGTGTGTTCCAGTCTCAGCGTTGGTATCTGACCTCTGCAGCATCATTTCTGCTTTTCCATTATACCCAGACGTGTCTGAGCAGTTTGCATCTTTGACGTGTTACGAAGGCAAAAGAAAATATGTTGGATGACTTACACATCAGGAGCATAACCCCAGATTTTTCAAAGCAGTTTCAAAATGAAGCATTTTCAACTCTCATCAACTTAAAAGTAGTTTAAGAGCAGGTCCACCAGCCCAGTGAAGATGCAGCCTGTGTGTCTGTTATTATTTCTTTAGTTTGTCTGTGTTTTGTGAGGTGATGTAATGTTTTCGTGGAAATAATTTCCATCTCCTGAAAGCTTTTCAGCCAAGACAGTCCTTTAAAAGTACTGGCAGAGGGGACAGCCATTTACTCCTGATTATATATATATTTTATAAGACTGTCACTTGCGTTATAATTTTTATTCTTATTTAAAAAAAAAAAAAAATCACCAAAAAAAAAAAATCAGTGCCAGATGTGGACTAGTTGCCAACATATTACCTCTGTGGCCACAGTACATTCAAGCCCTTCCATAAATTCGATATATATGGTGAAGTAAAGACTCGTAAAATGGGAAAAACGCAGAAACCCTGCTTTGCATTGTTTTATTCAGTGCATCTGACTGTATAAAGTATGTCATCATGATAACTCCACGTTTAGTCTGCAGACATGCAAAAGAAACAACATTGGAGGGACTGAAAGTTCCCCCAGCAACTTAAGGAGGACAAGATTAGAAAATGGAGCTCTCACCATGCCAGAATCCTTCCAACTTCCCCAAAGAATAATAAAAAAAACATCTTAAATTTACTGTCAGATGTCTGCCATGGATGAAATTCTCTTGGAAAGCAAACACGATCAAAATGCCATCAGCATACCTGAGTGTCTGGGCTGAATGAGTCTTGATCAGCAGCCCAATGATACACATGTATGGAATCACCTTAATGCCCCCCCCCCCAAATCTGCCAACACACACCCCACCACCCACCCGCCTCTTCTTCTCCTCTTTTTCCCTCTACTCCCTCTCCTCTCTCTTCTCTGGCCAGTGGAAATGTGCGTGTGTGCAGATCTTGAGTGCAGTCTGTAATTTTTGGCTGTGGTGGAGGGCCTCAGCTCAGCCTCAGGCTTCGGGGTTTGCTGCTCAGCCTCAATCACGTCACATGAAAAACTGCTGAGTGTGAGCGGGTCTCTTTCTTCCTGTGTGTGTGTGTGTGTGTGTGTGTGTGTGTGTGTGTGTGTGTGTGTGTGTGTGTGTGTGTGTGTGTGTGTGTGTGTGTGTGTATTTGAACACTAAATGAAAGATGGTTTATCCTCCACATCTGCCTGTCTCTGCCTTTCTGTCTGTCTCATTCTGTTGCTCCCTTTACATTTTTCCTCTCCTTGTCCATCTCACTTGAGTCTCTGTCTTTCTATCCGTCCATCTGTCCCAGTGATATGTGATAGCAGCAGCATGCCATACGTGGACCGGCTGAACCGTGTGTGTGGCTTCCTGGACATTGAGGAGAAGGAGAACAGCTGCCGCTTCCAGAGACGATACTTCATCCTCGACACGCAGGGAAATGCTCTGCTTTGGTATATGGACAACCCTCAGGTGCTCAACACGTACATGCATGACACACACTTGTACAAACAGCAAGAGGAAGTGACACTGACCAATAGAAGCTATGTAACCTTGGACCCTGAGCCAATGAAGAGTCTGTGTGTTTGTGTTTGCATGCAGAACCTGCCCAGTGGAGCCAGCTTTGTTGGCAGCCTGAAACTAACCTACATCTCTAAGGTAAGCCGCTCTCTGACTGCCTGTTATTTCCCTCCACCGTGGGTTGTACTTACATAAAGTCCCGCGAACTAACACATATAAAGGAGACGTCTGAGTGGTGTGGATGCAGGAATTCACAGAGTGCACACAAATAGAAACATGCAAATAAGCTTCACAGATACACAAGATCTCTGGGTTATCTGCAGTTATAACGGTCATATGCAGCGCAGAGCTGAAGCTAACTTTGTGAAGTTTTCCAGATGTCATGGTGCTCGCTCAGCTAACCAAAGATAATGACATCTGGCTTCATTGCACTGTTTTGCAGACAGCTCCTCCCTGGACACTCTGAGTCAAATAGACGTCAAAGATATGAAATCTCTCTTCTCTTCTTCTTCTCTTGTCTTTTCTCTTCTATCTCTCCTTTTATCTCCTCTCCTCTCCTCTCCTTTACTTTTGTCTCTCCTCCTTTTGTCTCTTTTGTTCTTTCCTTTTGTCTCATATCCCTTCTA